>NW_021605095.1:208956-268763 GCF_004785775.1 Grammomys surdaster | reverse complement strand
GTCCAGGCTCTTCTGGCTTTTATAGTCTCTGGTGAGAAGTCTGGTGTAATTCTTATAGGTCTGCCTTTATATGTTACTTGACCTTTTTCCCTTACTGCTTTTAGTATTTTTTCTTTGTTTTGTGCATCTGATGTTTTGATTATTATGTGACGGGAGGTATTTCTTTTCTGGTCTAGTCTATTTGGTGTTCTGTAGGCTTCTTGTATGTTTATGGGCATCTTGTTCTTTAGGTTAGGGAAATTTTCCTCAATGATTTTGTTGAAGATATTTACTGGCCCTTTAAGTTGGGAATCTTCATTCTCATCTATACCTATTATCCTTATGTTTGGTCTTCTCATTGTGTCCTGGATTTCCTGGATGTTTTGAGTTAGGAGTTTTTTGCTTTTTTCATTTTCTTTGACAACTGTGTCAATATTTTCCACCGTATCTTCTGCATTTGAGATTCTCTCTTCTATCTCTTGTATTCGGTTGGTGATGCTTGCGTCTGTGACTCCTGATCTCTTTCTTAGGTTTTCTATCTCCATGGTTGTATCCCTTTGAACTTTCTTTATTGTTTCTATTTCCAGTTTCAGATCCTGAATGTTTTTGTTTAATTCCTTCTTTGTGTTTTCTTGCATTTCTTTAAGGGATTTCTGTGATTCCTCTTTAAGGGCTTCTATCTGTTTACTTGTACTCTCCTGTATTTCTTTAAGGGAGTTACTTAATTCCTTCTTATAATCCTCTATCATCATCATGAGAAGTGATTTTAATTCTGAATCCTGCTTTTCAGGTGTGAAGGGGTGTTCAGGGCTTGCTATATTGGGAGAACTGGGCACTGATGATGCCAAGAAACTTTGGTTTCTGTTGCTTATGTTCTTGCGCTTGCCTTTCGCCATCTGGGTAACTCTAGTGGTACCTGCCCTCTCTGTGTAAGATTGGAATCTGTATTTCCAGTTATCTTGCTTATTGCAGAGCTCCTCGGAATCCAGAGGTCTCTGTGGTCTTATGCCCCTAATCTCCCGGGTGGAAGAACTCCTGGGACTCGGGCCACCTCTTGGATCTGGTAATCCTTCTGTTCTGAGTGCAGTGGCTCCTCGGCTGCTCTGAGTGCAGTGGGTTCTCGATGACTCAGGATTCAGTTTCAGCTGCTCTGAGTGCAGTGGCTCCTAGATGACTCAGGATTCAGTTTCTCCACAGGACAGGAGCAGACCAACTCTGTGTCAGCTGCTCTGAGTGCAGTGGCTCCAGCTGCTCTGAGTGCAGTGGGTCCCTGATGACTCAGAATTCAGTTTCAGCTGCTCTGAGTGTAGTGGCTTCTCGATGACTCAGGATTCAGTTTCTCCACAGGACAGGAGCAGACCTACTCTGTGTCTGCTCCAGTCCCAGGGACCAGGCAGGGGCCGAAGGGAAGTGGAATTCCGGAGGGGCAGGGTTTGGGTAGCTGCTGTGCCCTACATGTCCCTGGCTCCCAGATGTATTTCTGGGGCTTAGGGAGTGAGATGGAGTTCTTACCAGCTGCTCTGAGTGCAGTGGCTCCTGGATGACTCAGGATTCAGTTTCTCCACAGGACAGGAGCAGACCGACTCTGTGTCTGCTCCAGTCCAAGGGACCAGGCAGGGGCCGAAGGGAAGTGGAATTCCGGAGGGGCGGGGTTTGGGTAGCTGCTGTGCCCTGGATGTCCCTGGCTCCCAGATGTATCTCTGGGGCTTAGGGAGTGAGATGGAGTTCTTACCAGCTGCTCTGAGTGCAGTGGCTCCTGGATGACTCAGGATTCAGTTTCTCCACAGGACAGGAGCAGACCGACTCTGTGTCTGCTCCAGTCCCAGGGACCAGGCAGGGGATACCTCATTTTTTAATATAGAATGTCCAAGTAAGTTGCTAGATTCCAGCAGAAACGCCCTGCAAAACATACTGAAAAACCCTACTGTAAAGATATGCGAAATGCAACATGTTCATACTTCCAGAGCTAAACGCAAATAGAACACAGGTGAAAACACTCAATTCATGCTATATGTGATATTACAGTTAGACCGTGTGTTTTGTTCAAAGCAGAAAAACTTGTAACTCCTGGCCATGTATAGTTCTTTGTTTCATATAGAATGTCCAAGTAACTTGCGAGATTCCAGCAGAAATGCACTGTAAAACATAGTGAAAAACTCTACTGTAAAGATAGGTGAAATGCAACACATTCATACTTTCAGAGCTAAAGACAAGTACAGTACAGCTGAAAACACTGAATTAACCTTACATGTGACATTTCAGTTCAGACATGGGTTTGGTTCAAAGCAGAAACACTTGTACCACCAGCCCATGTATAGTTCATTGCTTTATATAGAATGTCTAAGTAAGTTGCTAGATCCCAGGAGAAAAGAACTGTAAAACATACTGAAAAACCCTACTGTAAAGATATGTAAAATGAAACACATTCATCCTTGCAGAGCTAAAGGCAACTCGAATACAGCTGAAAACACTGAATTCACTTTACATGTGACATTTCAGTTCAGGCATGGGTTTGGTTCAAAGCAGATATGTGTACCTCCCGGCCATGTATACTTCATTGTTTTATATAGAATGTCCAAATAAGTTGCTAGATTCCAGCAGAAACCCACTGTAAAACATACTGAAATACCCTACTGTGAAGATATGCGAAATGCAACACATTCATCATTCCAGAAAAAAGGCAACTAAAGTAGAGCTGAAAACACTCAATTCATGTTACATGTGACATTTCAATTAGGACCTGTGTTTGGTTCAAAGCAGAAACACTTGTACCACCCGGCCATGTATAGTTCACTGTTTTATATAGAATGCCCAAGTAAGTTGCTAGATTCCAGCAGAAAAGCACTATAGAACCTATTGAACAAAGCTAATGTAAAAATACGCGAATTGCAGTGTATTCTTGCTTCCAGAGCTAAAGCCAAGTACAACAGAGCTGAAAACACCTAAATCATGTTACATGTGATATTTCAGTTAGGAAGTGTGTTTGGTTTAAAGCAGAAACACTTGTACCACCCGGCCATGTATAGTTCACTGTTTTATATAGAATGCCCAAGTAAGTTGCTAGATTCCAGCAGAAAAGCACTATAGAACATATTGAACAAATCTACTGTAAAGATAGGTGCATTGCAGCACATTCTTACTTCCAGAGCTAAAGGCAAGTACAACAGAGCTGAAAACACCTAAATCATGTTACATGTGACATTTCAGTTAGGATGTGTATTTGGTTCAAAGCAGAAAAACTTGTACCTCCCGGCCATGTATAGTTCTTTTTTTATTTAGGATGTCCAAGTAAGTTGCTAGATTCCAGCAGAAACGAATAGTAAAACATAGTGAAAAAATCTACTATAAAGATAAGTGAAATGCAACACATTCATACTTCCAGATTTCAAGGCAAGTACAGTACAGCTGAAAACACTGAATTCAAATTATGTGTGACATTTCAGTTTGAACATGGGTTTGGTTCAAAGCAGAAACACTTGTACCACCTGCCGGGGATAGTTCATTGTTTTATATAGAATGTGAAAGTAAGTTGCTAGAACCCAGCAGAAAAGCACTGTAAAACATACTGAAAAACCCTACTGTAAAGATATTCGAAATGAAACACATTCATCCTTCCAGAGTTAAAGGCAACTAGAATAGAGCTGAAAACACTCAATTAACATTACAAGTGACATTTCAGTTAGAACGTGTGTTTGGTTCAAAGCAAAAAACTTGTACCTCCCAGCCATGTATAGTTCTTTGTTTAATATAGAATGTCCAAGTATTTTGCGAGATTCCAGCAGAAATGCCCTGTAAAGCATAGTGAAAAACTCTACTGCAAAGATAAGTGAAATGCAACACATTCATACTTTCAGAGCTAAAGACAAGTACAGTACAGCTGAAAACACTGAATTCAAGTTATGTGTGACATTTCAGTTTGAATATGGGTTTAGTTCAAAGCAGAAACACTTGTAACACCTGCTGGGGATAGATCATTGTTTTATATAGAATGTCTAAGTAAGGTGCTAGATTCTAGCAAAAAAAGCACTGTAAAACATACTGAAAAACCCTACTGTAAAGATGTGCGAAATAAAACACATTCATCCTTGCAGAGCTAAAGGCAACTCGAATACAGCTGAAAACACTGAATTCAAGTTACATGTGACATTTCAGTTAGGACATGGGTCTGGTTCAAAGCAGAAACACTTGTACCACCTGCCCATGTATAGTTCATTGTTTTATATAGAATGTCTAAGTAAGTTGCTAGATTCCAGAAGAAAAGCCCTGTAAAACATACTGAAAAACCCTACTGTAAAGATATGTGAAATGCAACACATTCATCCTTCCAGAGCTCAAGGAAATCACTTTACAGCTGAAAACACTGAGTTCAAGTTACATGTGACATTTTGGTAGGAGGTGTGTTTGGTTCAAGGCAGAAACCCTTGTACCTCCCGGACATGAATAGTACATTGTTTTATATAGAATCTCCAAGTAAGTTGCTAGATTCCAGCAGAAACACACTGTAAAACCTAGTGAAAAACTCTACTGTAAAGATAAGTGAAATGCAACACAATCATCCTTCCAGAGCTAAAGGCAACTACAAGAGAGCTGAAAACACTGATTTCATGTTACATGTGATATTTCAGTTAGGAGCTGCATAAGTAGAAACACTAGTACCACGTGGTACTGTTAACTGTTTCATATAGAACTATACTGTTAACTGTTTCATATAGAATGTCCAAGTAAGTTGTTAGATTCCAGCAGAAAAGCACTGCAAAATATACTGAAAAACCCTACTGTAAAGATATGCAAAATGTAACACATTCATCCTTCCAGAGCTAAAGGCAACTCAAATACAGCTGAAAACAGTCAATTCATGTTACATGTGACACTTCAGTTAGAAGGTGTGTTTTGTTCAAAGCAGGAAAACGTGTACCTCCAAGCCATGTATAGTTCATTGTTTTATATAGAATGTCCAAGTAAGTTACTAGATTCCAGCAGAAACTCACTGTAAAACATACTGAAAAACCTAATTGTAAAGATAAGCGAAATGCAACACATTCATCCTTGCAGAGCTAAAGGCAACTAGAATACAGCTGAAAACACTGAAGTCACATTACATGTGACATTTCAGTTAGGGCACGTTTTGGGAACAAAGCAAAAATATGTATCTCCTGGCCAGAAACACTACTGTCAAAATACAGGAAATGCAACACATTCATACTTCCAGAGCTAATGGCAACTACAGTACAGCTGAGAACACTGAATTCATGTTACATTTCACATTTCAGTTAGGACGAGTGTTTGGTTCAAAGCAGAAACACCTGTAACTTATGGCCATGCATAGTCCATTGTTTTCTATAGAATGTCCAAGTAAGTTGCTAGATTCCAGCAGAAACTCACTGTAAAACATACTGAAAAACTGTAGTGTAAAGATAGGTGAAATGCGACAAATGAAACTCTCAATTCATGTTACATGTGACATTTCAGTTAAGATGTGTGATTGGTTCAAGGCAAAAGCACTTGTACCCCCGGCCATGCATAGCTTTTTTTTTTTAATATATAGGATGTCAAAGAAAGTTGCTAGATTCCAGCAGAAAAGAATTGTAAATCATAGTGAAAAACTCTACAGTAAAGATAAGTGAAATGCAACACATTCATACTTCCAGAGCTAAAGTCAACTACAGTACAGCTAAAACCACTGAATTCACGTTACATGTGACATTTCAGTTAGGACGTGTGTTTGGTTCAAAGCAGAAAAACTTGTACCTCCCGGCCATGTATAGGTCTTTTTTTTCTATAGAATGTCCAAGTAAGTTACTAGATTCCAGCAGAAACGAACTGTAAAACATAGTGAAAAACTCTACTGTAAAGATAAGTGAAATGCAACCCATTCATACTTCCAGATCTAAAGGCAAATACAGTACAGCTGAAAACACTGAACTCACATTACATGTGACATTTCAGTTAGGACGTGTGTTTGGTTCAAAGAAATAACACTTGTACCACTAGGCCATGTATAGCTCATTGTTTAATATAGAATGTCCAAGTTAGTTGCTAGATTCCAACAGAAACACAATGTTAAACATCCTGAAAAACCCTACTGCAGTGATATGCAAAATGCAAGACATTCATACTTCCAGAGCTAAACACAACTAGAATACAGCTGAAAACACTGAATTCAAGTTACCTGTTACATTACAGTTAGGATGTGTGTTTGGTTCAAAGCAGAAACACTTGTACCACCTGCCCATGTATAGTTCATTGTTTTATAAAGAATGTCAAAATAAGTTTCTATATTCCAGTATAAACACACTGTAAAACATACTGAAAAATATTACTGTAAAGATATGCAAAATGCAACACATACATAGTTTGAGAGCTAAAGGCAACTACAGTACAGCAGAAAATACTCAATTCCCGTTACATGTGACATTTCAGTTAGGACATGTGGTTCATTCAAAGCAGAAACTCTTGTACCACCCGGCCATGTATAGTTAATTGTTTTATATAGAATGTCCAAGTAAGTTGCTAGATTCCAGCAGAAATGCACTGTAGAACATAGTGAAAAACTCTACTGTAAAGATAAGTCAATTGCAACACATTCATACTTTCAGAGCTAAAGGCAAGTACAGTACAGCTGAAAACACTGAATTCAAGTTTCATGAGACATTTAAGATAGGACCTGTGTTTGGTTCAAAGAAGTAACACTTGTAACACCTGGCCATGTATAGCTCTTTGTTTAGTATAGAACGTCCAAGTAAGTTGCTAGATTAAAGCAGAAATGCCCTGTAAAACTTACTGAAAAACCCTACTGTAAGGATTCGCGAATTGCAACACATTCATCCTTCCAGAGCTAAAGGCAACTACAGTACAGCTGAAAAGACTCAATTCACATTACATGTTACATTTCATTTAGGACATCTGTTTCGTTTAAAGCAGAAACCCGTGTACCTCCCGGACATGAATACTTCATTGTTTTATATAGAATGTCCAATTAAGTTGCTAGATTACAGCAGAAACGCACTGTAAAACATACTGAAAAACCCTACTAAAGGATTCGCGAGATGCAACACTTTCATTCTTCCAGAGCTAAAGGCAAGGACAGTACAGTTGAGAAGACACAATTCAAGTTACATGTAACATTTCAGTTAGGACATGTGTTTCGTTCAAAGCAGAAACAATTGTACCACCTGGCCATGTATAGTTCAATTTTTATATAGAATGTCCAACTAAATTGTTAGATTCCAGCAGAAATGCACTGTAAAACATACTGAAAAACCCTACTGTAAAGATAAGTGAAATGGAACACATTCATACTTTGAGAGCTAAAGGCAAGTACAGTCCAGCTGAAAACACTGAATTCAAGTTACATGTGACATTTCAGTTAGGAAGTGTTTTTGGTTTAAAGCAGAAACACTTGTACCATCTGGCCCTGTATCTTTCATTGTTTCATATGGAATGTACAAGTAAGTTGCTAGATTCAAGCAGAAAAGCACTATACAACATATTGATCAAATCTACTGTAAAGATACGAGCATTGCAGCACATTACTACTTCTAGAGCTAAAGGCAAGTACAGTACAGCTGAAAACACTGAATTCAAGTTACATGTGACATTTCAGTTAGCACATGTGTTTGGTCAAAGAAGTAACACTTGTACTACCTGCCCACGTATAATTCATTGTTTTATATAGAATGTCCAAGTAAGTTACTAGATTCCAGCAGAAACGCCCTGTAAAACATCATGAAAAACCCTACTTTAAAGAGAGGCAAAATGCAACACATTCATCAGTCCAGAGCTAAAGGCAACTAGAATACAGCTGAAAACAATGAATTCACGTTACATGTGACATTTCAGTTAGGACGTGAGTTGTTTGAAAGCCGAAACACTTGTACCACCCAGCCATGTATAGTTCATTGTTTTATATAGAATATCCAAATAAGTTGCTAGATTCAAGCAGATATGCACTATAAAACATACTGAATAACCATACTGTAAAGATACACGAAATGCAACACATTCATCCTTCCAGACCTAAAGGCAACTAGAATAGAGCTGAAAACTTTGAATTCATGTTACATGTGACATTTCAGTTAGGACGAGTGTTTGGTTCAAAGAAGAAACACTTGTACCACCTGCCCAAGTATAGTTCATTGTTTTACGTAGAATGTCCAAGTAAGTTGCTAGATTTCAGCAGAAACACTCAGAAAAACATTATGAGAAACTCTACTGTAAAGATAAATGAAATGCAACACATACATAGTTTGAGAGCTAAAGGCAAGTACAGTACAGCTGAAAACACTGAATTCACCTTACAATTGACATTTCAGTTAGGAGGTGTGTTTGGTTCAAGGCAGATACACGTGTACATCCCAGCCATGTATAGTTCACTGTTCAATATAGAATGTCCAAGTAATTTGTAGATTCCAGCAGAAATGCACTGTAAAACATACTGAAAACCCTACTGTCAAAATACATGAAATGCAACACATTCATTAGTCCAGAGCTAAAGGAAACTAGAATACAGGTGAAAACACTGAATTCACCTTACATGTGATATTTCAGATAGAATGTGTGTTTGGTTCAAAGCAGAAAAACTTGAAGGACCCGGCCAAGTGCAGTTCATTGTTTTATATAGAATGTCCAAGTAAGATGCTAGATTCCAGCAGAAACACTGTAAAAAGTAAAACATAGTGAAAAATCTACTGTAAAGATAATTGAAATAATACACATTCACACTTCCAGAGCTAAAGGAATCTATAATACAGCTGAAAAACACAGATTTCACGTTACATTTGACATTTCAGTTAGGAGGTGTGTTTGTTTTAAAGCCGAAACACATGTGCCTCCCGGCCATGTATAGTTCATTGTTTTACATAGAATGTCCAAGTAAGTTGTTAGATTCCAGTAGAAAGGCACTGTAAATCATACTGAGAAACCCTACTGTAAAGAAACATGAAATGCAACAGATTCATCCTTCCAGAGCTAAAGGCAACTACAGTACAGCTGAAAACACTGAATTCATGTTACATGTGACATTTCCGTTAGAACATGTGTTTGGTTCTAAGCAGAAACACGTGTACCTCCCGGCCATGTGTAGTTCATTGTTTTATATAGAATGTCCAATTAAGTTGCTATATTCCAGCAGAAACTCACTGTAAAACATACTGAAAAACCCTACTGTAAATATACGCAAAATGCAACACATTCATACTTCCAGAGCTAAACTCAACTATAATACAGCTGAAAACACTCAATTCATGTTATATGTGACATTTTAGTTAGGACATGTGTTTGGATCAAAGCAGAAACACTTGTACCACCCGGCCATGTAGAGTTCTTTGTCTAATATAGAATGTCCAAGTAAGTTGCTAGTTTCCAGGAGAAACGCACTGTAAAACATACTGAAAATCCCGACAGTTAAGATAGGTGAAATTCAACACATTCATCCTTCCAGAGGTAAAAGCAACTAGAATAGAGCTGAAAACACTGAATTCATGTTACACGTGCCATTTCAGTTAGGATGTGTGTTTGGTTCAAAGCAGAAACACTTGTACCATGTACCCATGTATAGTTCATCATTTTATATAGAATGTCCATGTCAGTTATTAGATTTCAGCAGAAACACACTGTAAAACATACTGAAAAATCATACTGTAAAGATAAGGAAAATGCAACACATCCATCCTTCCAGATCTAAAGGCAAGTACAGTACAGCTGAAAACACTGAATTCATCTTACATGTGACATTTCAGTTTGGAGGTGTGTTTGGTTCAAAGCAGAAACATGTGTACATCCCAGCTATGTATAGTTCATTATTTTTTATAGAATATCCAAGTAAGTTGCTAGATTCCAGCAGAAACTCACTGTAAAACATACTGGAAAACCCTACTGTAATGATACATGAAATTCAACACATTCATCTTTCCAGAGCTAAAGGCAACTAAAGTTCAGCTGAAAACACTGAATTCACGTTACATGTGACATTTCAGTAAGGACGTGTGTTTGATTTAAAGCAGAAACACTTGTACCACCCAGCCATGTATAGTTCATTGTTTTATATAGAATATCCAAATAAGTTGCTAGATTCCAGCAGAAACGCACTGTAAAACATACTGAAAAACCCTACTGTAAAGATACGGGAAATGCTACACATTCATCCTTCCAGATCTAAAGGCAATGAGAATACAGCTGAAAACACTCAATTCACATTACATGTTACATTTCAGTAAGGACATGTGTTTGGTTCACAGCAGAAACACTTGTACCACCTGGCAATGTACAGTTCATTGTTTAATATAGAATGTCCAAGTAAGTTGCTATATTCCAGCAGAAGCACACTGTAAAACATACTGAAAAACCCTCCTGTAAAGATACGCGAAATGCAACACATTCATCCTTCCAGACCTTAAGGCAACTACTGTGCAGCTGAAAACACTGAATTCACGTTACATGTCACATTTCAGTTAGGATGTGTGTTAGGTTCTAAGCAGAAACACTTGTACCACCCGGCCATGTAGAGTTCATTGTTTTATATAGAATGTCCAAGTAAGTTGCTAGATTCCAGCAGAAACGCACTGTAAAACATACTGAAAAACCCTACTGTAAAGATACGGGAAATGCTACACATTCTTCTTTCCAGATCTAAAGGCAACTAGAATACAGCTGAAAACACTCAATTCACATTACATGTGACATTTCAGTTAGGACATTTGTTTGGTTCAAAGCAGAAACACTTGTACCACCCGGCCATGTATAGTTCATTGTTTTATATAGGATGTCCAAGTAAGTTGCTAGATTCCAGCAGAAACGCACTATAAATCATACTGAAAATCCCTACTGTAAAGATACACGAAATGCTACACATTCATACTTCCAGAGCTAAAGGCAGTACAGTACAGGTGAAAATGCTGAAATCATGTTACATGTGACATTTCATTTAGGACCTGTTTTTGTTTCAAAGCAGAAACACTTGTACCACCCAGCCATTTATACTTCATTGTTTTATATAGAATGTCCAAGTAAGTTGCAAGATTCCAGCAGAAATCCACTGTAAAACATCGTGAAAAACTCTATTATATAAATACGTCAAATGCAACACATTCATACTTCCAGAGCTAAAGGCAACTACCATACCGCTGAAAACAATAAATTCACGTTACATGTGACATTTCAGTTTGGACATGTGGTTGGTTCAAAGCAGAAACACTTGTACCCCCCAACCATGTATAGTTCATTGTTTTATATAGAATGTCCTTGTAAATTGCTAGATTCCAGCAGAAATGTACTTTAAACCATACTGAAAAACTCTATTGTAAAGACACGTGAAATGGTAAACTTTCATACTTCCAGAGCTAAAGGCAACTAGAATACAGCTGAAAACACTGAATTCACATTACATATGATTTTTCAGTAAGGACATGAGTTGTTTTAAAGCATAAACCCTTCTACCACCTGGCCATACATATTTCTTTTTTTTCTTATAAAATGTCCGAGTAAGTTGCTAGATTCCAACAGAAAAGCACTAAAATACATATTGTAAAAAACTCTTGTAAAGACACATGAAAAGCAACACATTCGTACTCCGAGAGATAAAGGCAAATACAGTTCAGCTGAAAACACTGAATATATGTTACATGTGATATTTCAGTTAAGACGTGAGTTTGGTTTAAGCATAAACACATTTAACACTCGGCCATGTATAATTCATTGTTTTATGTAGAATGTCAAAGTAAATTTCTAGATTCCAGCAAAAAACACTATAAAACCTACTGAAAAATTGTACTGTAAAGATATGCCAAAAGCAATGTATATGTACTTCAGGACCTAAGAGCAACTACAATTCACCTGAAAATGCTCAGTGCACGTTACTTGTGACACTTCACTTAAGATGTGTGTCTGGTTTACAGCATAAACACATTTAACACCGAGCCATGTTTATTTCATTTTAAAATATGGAACGTCCATGTAAGAAGCTAGATTCCAACAGAAAAGCACTGTAAAATGTACGGAAAAACCTACTGTAAAGGTATGCAAAATGCAGCCCATTCATACTTCCTGAGCTTAAGGCAAATACAATACAGCTGAAAAAACTGAATTCAAGTTACATGTGATGTTTCAGTTAGGACATTTATTTGGTTTATAGCATAAATCTTGTACCACCCGAACATGTATATTTCATTGGTTTATATAGAATGTCCATGTAAGTTGCTATGTTCCAGCAGAAAACCACTTTTAGAATAACAAAAAACCAAGGGTAGTGAAAACTATTCTCAACAATAAAAGGACTTCAGGAGGAATCACCATCCCTGACCTCAAGCTGTACTACAGAGCAATCGTGATAAAAACTACCTGGTATTGGTACAGAAACAGGCAGGAAGATCAATGGAATAGAATTGAAGACCCAGAAATGAACCCACACTCCTGTGGTCACTTGATCTTTGACAAATTAGCTAAAACTGTCCAGTGGAAAAAGGACAGGATTTTCAACAAGTGGTGCTGGTTCAACTGGAGGACAACATGTAGAAGAATGAAAATTGATCCATTCTTATCTCCCTGTACAAAGCTCAAGTCTAAGTGGAAAAAGGACCTTCACATAAAACCAGATACACTGAAACTAATAGAAGAGAAGGTGGGGAAGATCCTCGAATACTTCGGCACAGGGGAAAAGTTCCTGAACAGAACACCAATGGTATATGCTCTAAGATCAAGAATTGACAAATGGGACTTCATAAAATTGCAATGTTTCTGTAAGGCAAAGGACACTGTGAATAGGACAAACAACAACCAACAAATTGAGAAAAGGCCTTTACCAATCCTTCATCTGATAGAGGGCTAATATCCAATATATAAAAAGAACTCAAGAAATTAGACTGCAGACAACCAAATTACCCTATTAAAAAGTGGGGTATAGAGCTTAACAAAGAATTTTCAACAGAAGAATCTCAAATGGCCGAGAAGCACCTAAAGAAATGTTCAGTATCCTTAGTCATCAGGGAAATACAAATCAAAACAACCCTGAGATTCCATCTCACACCAGTCAGAATGGCTAAGATTAAAATCTCAGGTGATAGTAGATGCTGGTGAGGGTGTGGAGAATGAGGAACACTCCTCCATTGTTGGTGGGACTGCAAGAGGGTGAAACCACTTTGGAAATCAGTGTGGCTGTTCCTCAGAAAATTGGACATAGCATTACCTGAGGATCCAGCTATACGACTCCTAGGCATATACCCAGAAGATGCTCTAACATATAACAAGGACATATGCTCAACTATGTTCATAGCAGCCTTATTTATAATAGCCAGGAGCTGGAAAAACCCAGATGTCCTTCAACTGTGGAATGGATTCAAAAAGTGTGGTATATTTACACAATGGAGTATTACTCAGCTATTAAAAACAGTGAATTCGAGAGGTTCCTAGGTAAATGGATGGAACTAGAAATTATCATCCTGAGTGAAGTAAGCCAATCACAAATGAACACACATGGTATTCACTCACTGATTACTGGATATTCACCCAGAACCTTGAAATGCCCAAGATGCAACTCACAGGCCACATGAAGTTCATAAAGAAGGAAGACCAAGTGTTGATGATTCGGTCCTTCTTAGAAGGAGCAACAAAAATACCCAAGGGAGCAAATATGGAGACAAAGTGAGGGACAGAAACTGAAGGAGGGGCCGTCTGAAGACCATTCCACCTGAGTATCCATCCCATGTGCAGTCACCAAAGGTAGATGCTGATGTGGAAGTCAGGAAGTACATGCTGATAAGAGCCTGATATGGATGTCTCCTCAGAGGTCTTCAAGAGTCTGACATATTCAGAGGCAGATGCTCACAACTAGCCATTGAACTGATAATGGGGTTCTCATTGGAGGAGTTAGAGTGAAGACTGAAGGAGCTGAAAGGGTTTGTGGCACCATGAGGAGAGCAACAATACTAACCAACCACAGCTCCCAGGGTCTTAACCACCAGCCTGGGAGCATTTAGGGAGGGATCCAGGGCTTCAGCTGTATACGTAAGAGTGGAGGGCCCTTCTGGGCATAGGTGGAAGAAGAGAACCTTGACCTCATCAAGGCTGGACGCCCCAGGGGGTGGGCATTTTGAGAGTGTGGAGGTGGGAGTGGGGGGTAGATAGAGGTTACATCCAAAGAGAAGGAGGAGGAGTGGTGAGGGGATAGGGGGTTCCTGGGTGGTTGGGGTATGGGGTAAGGGGACAACATATGAAATGTAAATAATACATCCAATAAAAAAATTTAAAAAAAGAAAAAGTAAACCACTTTTAAATGTACTGAAATAACCTAATATAAAGATCCAAGAAGAGCAATACATTCTTACTTCCATAGGTGAAGAAAAATACAATATCGGAAGACACTGAATCCACGTTACGTTTGATGTTTAAGTTAGGCCAAGATTTTGGTTTAAATCATAAACACTTATACTAACTGGCCATGTATATTTCATTGTTTTATATAGAATGTTCAAGTACGTTGCTAGATTCAAGCAGAAAAGCACTATAAATGTACTGATAAAAAGCTATTTTACAGATAAGCAAAGTTCAACACATACAAACTTCCAGATGTTAAGGTGCCGCGGACCACCCGTGGGGTGTCCCGACACCGAACCAGGGAATGGGAAGATATTCAGGTGGGGAATGGATTGGCGTGACAGACAACACGAACACCAGAGAGGTTTCAATGCTGCTGCAATTTTTACTGACTCATAGCAAACTTTTTATACAGTCAAAGCAGGAACTGTACTTTTGACAAGGTGCCAAGCTGTACACTTCTTCAATTCTTTTTTCTTTAAATCATAACAGAACTAGTCATCATTACAAAATCATAACTTCCAAGGAAAAGATACAATGCCCTGGTGACCTACCAGACTGGTGGTCACCTCATGCAGACAGTTTCAAGCTTATTCTTAGAATGTGGTTGAACCTACTGCCGGTTCTCTTGGCCAATCTGTCTGAATTTTCTTCAGCAATTGCTTAACTTCTTCTATTTTTCTGCACATCAGCCTATGACTCTCTCTCTGCACCAAGCTGACCCCACATATTTATCTGTAGCATCAGCAATATCTAACAAGACCTATGTCTGATCTTCTGCCTTTACATTCTACATATGCATTACAAGCCTCACAAAGAACACACTTTCCATCCCATTCAGGGAATTGTTCCTGATGGCTTCTTCCAAAGAATGTTCAAAGTTTTGAATCACCCTGGCTTCTGTGACTACCATTATGGAGGGCCATGCAATAGCTAGAAAATTAAACAAAACAACAAAAAGAATGAAACCAAATCCCATATCCCTGCAGAATCCCAGAGGCCCAAGAGGCACATCTCCACAAATACCCAGGCTTCTGCTGCACACTTCTGCCTGACAGAGGAGAAGGTTCCAGAGCCATCTTAACACTAGAACTTCCCTCAAGCCTTTTTTTTTGTCACACTGAATCTGCAGTCAGCATGGCTGGCTAGGCAGGTGTGGCATTAAGGCAAATACAAGAGAACTGAAAACACTGAACTCACGTTAGATGTGATGTTTTAGTTAGGATATATGTTTGTTTTAAAGCATAAACTCCTGTATCACTCAGCCATATATATTTCATTGTTCTATATAGAGTTTCCAAGTAAGTTGCTAGATTCCAACAGAAAAGCAGTGTAAAATGTACTGAAAAAAACCTACTGTAAAGATACTCGAAAAGGAATGCATTTATACTTCCAGACCTAAAGGCAACTACAATACACCTGAAAGTCCTGAATGCACATTACATATCACACTTCAGTTAGGAGGTGTGTTTGGTTTAAGCATAAACACTTGTATCACCCGGCCATGTATATTTCATTGTTTTATGTAGAATTTCCAAGTACTTTGCTATATTCCAGCAGAAATCACTATACAATGTATTGAAAAAACATTCTGAAAAGATAGGCAAAATGCAACACATTCGTACTTACAGAGCTAGGGAAATACAATAAATCAGAAAACACTGAATTCACATTACATGTGATATTTCAGTTAGGACATGTGTTTGGTTTAAAGCATATACACTTATACCAACCGGCCATGTATATTTCATTATTTTATGTAGAATGTCCATGTAAGATGATAGATTCCAGCAGAAAAGCACTATAAAATGTACTGAAAAAAATACTGTAAAGATAGATGAAAAGCAATGCATTTATACTTCTAGACCTAAAGGAAACTATAATACACTTGAAAATGTTGAATGCACATTACATGTGACACTTCAGTTAGGATGTGTGTTTGGTTTAAGCAAAAACACTTGTACCACCAGGCCATGTATATTTCATTGTTTAGTATAGAATGTCCAAGCACGTTGCTAGATTCCAGCAGAAAAGCAGTATAAAACATACTGAAAAAACCTATTGTAAGGACAGGCTAAAAGCAATGCATTCGTAATTCCAAAGCCAAGGGCAAATACAATACTGCTGAAAACACTGAGTGCACATTACATGTGATATTTCAGTTAGGACGTGTGTTTGGTTTAAACCTTAAACACTTGTACCACCAGGCCATGTATATTTCATTGTTTTTTATAGAATGTCAATGTGAGTTGCTAGATTCAAGCAAAAAAGCACTATACAAGGGTTTGAAAAAATCCACTATAAAGATATGTGAAATGCAACAAATTAGTACTTCCTGAGTAAAAGGCAAATACAATACAGTTGAAAACTCTCAATTCACATTTCATGTGATGTTTTAGATAGGATGTGTTTGTTTTAATGCATAAACTCTAGTACCACCTGAAAATGTATATTTCATTGTTCTATATAGAATTTCCAAGTAAGTTGCTAGATTCCAGCAGAAACACACTGTAAAATATACTGAAAAACTCTACTGTAAAGATACGTGAAATGCAACACATTTGTACTTCCAGAGCTAATGGCAAATACAATACAGCTGAAAACACTGAATTTATGTTACATGTGATATTTCAGTTAGGATGTGTGTTTGGTTCAAAACAGAAACACTTACCACCCAGCCATGTACAGTTCACTGTTTTATATAGAATGTCCATGTAAGTTGCTAGATTCCAGCAGAAAAGCACTATAAAACATACTGAAATAACCTACTGTAAAGATATGCAAAATCCAACACATTCATACATCCAGAGCTAAAGGCACTATAATAAGTATTGTAAAAACCTATTGTAAAGATACGCAAAATGCAACACATTCGTAATTCCATATAAAGGCAAATACAATACTGGTGAAAACACTGAATTTTTGTTTCATGTGATATTTCAGTTAGGATGTATGTTTGTTTTAAAGCATAATGACATGTAACACCATGCCATGTATATTTCATTGTTTTATATAGATGTCCATGTAAGTTGCTAGATTCCAGCAGAAAAGCACTATAAAATGTTTTGAAAAATCCTACTCTGAAGATACGTGAAATGCTACACATTCATACTTCTATAGCTAAAGGCAAATACAATACAGCTGAAAACACTGAATTTCTGTTACATGTGATATTTTAGTTAGGACATGTGTGTGGTTTAAAGCATAAACTGTTGGAACACCCGGCCATGTATATTTCATTTTTATGTAGAATGTCCAAGTACCTTGCTAGATTCCAACAGAAAAGCACTGTAGAACGTACTGAAAAAACCTCCTGTAAAGATACATGAAACTCACTGCATTCATACTTCCAGAGTTAAAGTCAAATACAATAGAGCTAAAAACACTGAATTCACGTTAAATATGTTATTTCAGTTAGAATGTGTCTGTGTTTAAAGCATCAACACTTTTCACACCCGGCCATTTTTATTCCATTGTTTTATATAGAATGTCTATGTAAGTTGCTAGATTCCATCAGAAAAGCTCTATACAATGTTTTAAAAAAACCTACCCTAAAGATTCCTGAACTGCAACACATTCGTACTTCCTTAGTTAAAGACAAATACATTACAACTGAAAAAACTGAATTTATGTTACATGTGATATTTCAGTTAGGACATGTGTTTGGTTTAAAGCATGAACATATTTAATTCCTGGCCATGTATATTTCGTTGTGTAATATGGAATGTCCATGTACATTGCTAGATTCCAGCAGAAAAGCCCTATAATACTTATTGTACAAACCTATTGTAAAGATACATGTTATACAACATATTCATACTTCCAGGACTAAAGGCAACAACAATACATCTGAAAAGTCTGAATGCACATTACATGTGACACTTAAGTTAGGACATGTGTCTGTTTAAAGCATAAACACTTGTACCACCCAACCATGTATGTTTCATTGTTCTATATATAATATCCAAGTAAGTTGCTAGATTCCAGCAGAAAAGCACTATACAATGTATTGAAAAAAGCTACTGTAATGATATGGGGAATGCAACATGTTCGTACTTCCAGAGCTAAAGGCAAATATAATACAGCAGAAACACTGAATTCACGTTACATGTAACTTTTCTGTGAGGACATGTGCTTGTTTTAAAGAATAAACAGTTGTACCACCGAGCAATGTTTATTTCACTGTTTCGTATATAATATCAAAGTAAGGTGCTAAATTCCAACAGAAAAGCACTATAAAACATAATGAAAAAAACCTACTGTAAGATATGTGAAAAACAATGCATCCGTAATTCCAGAGCTAAAGACAAAGTCAATACATCAGAAAAAACTGAATTCACGCTACATGTGATATTTCAGTTAGGATGTGTGTTTGGTTTAAAGTATAAACACTTGTAGCACACGGCTATGTATAGTTCATTGTTTTATGTAGAATGTTCAAGTAAGTTGCTAGATTCCAGCAGAAAAACACTGTAAAATGTACTAGAAAAAAACCTACTGTAAAGATTTGCAAAATGCAACACATTCGTATTTCCAGAGCTAAAGACAACTACAGTATATCTGAAAACACTGAATTCTCGTTACATATGATATTTCAGTTGGGACATGTGTTTGCTTTATTCTTAAACACTTGTACCACCTGTCCATGTATCCTTCATTGTTTTATATAGTATGTCCAAGTAAGTTGCTGGATTCAGCAGAAAAGCACTATACAACTTATTGAGTATACTTACTGTAAAGATATTAGAAAAACAATACATTCCTACTTCCAGAGATAAAGGCAATTACAGTACAGCTGAAAACACTAATGCATGTTACATGTGATATTTCATAAGATGTGTTTTTGATTTAAAGCGTAAACACTTATATCACCCGGCCAAGTATACTTCATTGTTTTATATAGAATGCCCAAATAAGTTGATAGATTCCAGCTGAAAAACACTATACAATGTATTGAAAAAACCTTTGGTAAAGAGATGGGAAAATCAATGCCTTTTTAGTTCCAGAACTAAAGGAAACTACAATACAGCTGAAAATACTGAATGCATGTTATATGTGATGTTTCAGTAAGGAATTTTTTTATAAGCATAAACACGTGTAACACACAGCCATGGATATTTCATTGTTTTATATAGAATGTCCAAATAAGTTGCTCGATTTCAGCAAAAAATCACTATACAATGTATTGATAAAAACCTAATATAAAGATATGCGAAAAGCATTACATAACTACTTCCAGAGCTAAAGGAAGTAAAATACAGCTGAAGACAATGAATGTACGTTACATGTGATGTTTCAGTTACACCTGTGTTTGGTTTAAAGCATAAGCACTTGTACCACCCTGCCATATATATTCTATATTGTTTTATATAGAATGTCCAAGTAAGTAGCTAGATTCCAGCAGAAAACACCATGAAATGTACTGTAAAAACATACTGTAAAGATACACGAAAAGCAATGCTTTCGTAATTCCAGAGGTAAAGACAAATACAATACATCTGAAAACACTGAATTCACATTATGTGTGACATTTCAGTTAGGATGTGTGTTTGGTTTAAAGCATAAACAGTATTACCACCTGGACATGTATACTTCATTGTTTTATACAGAATGTCCAAGTAAGTTGCTAGATTCCAGCCGAAAAGCACTACACATCATGTTCAAAAAAATATATTGTAAGGATATGCAATAAACAACCCTTTCATTCTTCCAGAGATAAAGGCATGTACTTAAATGCTGTAAACACTGAAAGCAAGTTACAGGTGATGTTTCAGTTAGGACATGTGTTGCATTTTTTATTACAAAGCTAAAGGCAACTACTTAAATGATGAAAACACTGAATGCACGTTACATGTGATATTTCAGTTAGGATGTGTGTTTAGTTTATAGCATAAAATCTTGTACCTCCTGGCCATGCATATTTTATTGTTTTTTATAGAATGTGCAAATACTTTGCTAGATTCCAGCTGAAAAGCACTATACAATGTATTGAAAAAACCTACTATAAATATACGTGAAAAACAACACAATCATTCTTCAAGAGCTAAAAAAAATTACTCAAAATCTGAAAACAGTGAATGCAGGTTACATGTGATATTTCTGTTAGGACATGTGTTTGGTTTATAGCAGAAACACTTGTACCTCCCGGCCATGCATATTTCATTGTTTTGTGTAGAATGTGCGAGTACTTTGTTAGATTCCAGCTGAAAAGCACTATACATTGTATTGAAAAAACTATTGTAAAGAAAGATGAAAAGCAATGCATTCGTACTTCAAGAGCTAAAGTCAACTACTATATAGCTAAAACACTGAATGCATGTTACATGTGATGTTTTAGTTAGGATGTGTGAAACTTACAGCATAAACACCTGTACAACTCAGCCATGCATATTTCATCGCTGTGCATAGAATGTGTAATTGCTTTCCTAGATTCCAGCTGAAAGCACTATATAATGTATTGAAAATACAAACTGTAAAGATACGTGAAAAGCAAACTATTCATTGTTCCAGAGCTAAATGCAACTACTTAAATGCTGAAAACACTGAATGCAGGTTAAATGTGATGTTTCAGTTAGGTTGTGTTTTTAGTTTACAGCATAAATGCTTGTACCACCTGGCCATGCATATTTCATTGTTTTGTATAGAATGTGCAGGTACTTTGCTGGATTCAAGCTAAAAATAACTGTACCACTTATTGAAAAAACCTTCAGTAAAGTTACATGAAAAGCAACAGATTCTTACTGCCTGAGCTACAAGTAACTACTATAAAGCTGAAAACACTTGAATGCAAGTTACATGTGATATTTCAGTTATGACTTGTGTTTACTTTATACGTAAACACTTACCACCCAGGCATGCATATTTTACTGTTTTGTATAGGTTGTGCAAGTATTTTACTAGATTTCAGCTGAAAAGCACTATACAATGTATTGAAAAAAACAACTGTAAAGATTCTTGAAAAGCAATGCAATCATTCTTCAATAGCTATAGGAAAGTACTAAAAAGCTGAAATCACTGTATGCACATTACATGTGATGTTTTAGTTAGGACGTGTGTTTGGTTTATAGCATAAACACTTGTACCACCCGGCCATGCATATTTCATTGTTTTGTATAGAATCAAGTACTTTCCTAGATTCCAGATTAACAACACTATAAAATGAAATGAAAAATCTACTGTAATGATAAGTGAAGAGCATTGTATTCGTACTTCCATTTCTAAAGTAAACTACTATAAAACTGAAAACACTTGATTGCACGTTACATGTGATGTTTCAGTTAGGATGTGTGTTTGGTTTATAGCCTAAAAACTTGTACCACCTGGCCATGTATATTTTACTTTTTTGTATGGGATGTGCAAATCCTTTGCTAGATTCCAGCTGAAAGCACTATACAGAATATTAAAAAACATACTGTAAAGATACGTGAAAAGCTTTACATTCTTTCTTACAGAGCTAAAGGCAACTACTTAAATGATTAAAACACTGAATGCAAGTTACATGTGATGTTTCAGTTAGGAAGTGTGTTTAGTTTAAAGCATAAAAACTTGTACCTCCTGGCCATGCATATTTTATTGTTTTGTATAGAATGTGCAAGTACTTTGCTTGATTCAAGCTGAAAACCACTAGACAGCTTATTGAAAACATACAGTAAAGATTCACGAAAAGCTATGCAATCATTCTTCAAGAGCTAAAGAAAATTATTAAATAGTTGAAAACACTGAATGCACATTACATGTGATGTTTCAGTTAGGAGGTGTATTTGGTTTACAGCACAAACACTTGAGGCTCCTAGTAATGCATGTTTCATTGCTTTGTACACAATGTGCAAGTAAGTTGCTTGATTACAGATGAAAACCACTATACAACGTATTGAAAAAATGTACTGTAATGATACTAGAAAAGCAACCCATTGATAATTCCAGTGCTAAAAGCAACAACTTCAATGCTGAAAACACAGAATGCATGTTACATATGATGTTTCAATTAGGACGTGTTTTTGGTTTATAACGTGAACACATGTACCACCCAGGCATGCATATTTCATTTTTATGTGTAGAAAGTACAAGTACTTTGCTAGATTCAGGGTCAAAATCACTATAAAACTTATTGAAAGAACTTACTCTAATGATATGAGAAATCAACGCATTCGACTTCCAGAACTAAAGGCAACTACCAAAAAGCTGAAAACACTTGATTGCCCATTACATGTGATATTTTAGTTAGGACATCTGTTTGCTTTATAGTATAAAGACTTGTACCACTTGTCCATGTATATCTCCTGCTTTTTTATAGAATGTCCAAGTATGTTGCTAGATTCCAGCTGAAAATCACTATACAACATATTTAAGAGACCTACTGTAAAGATACCTGAAAAGCAATGCGTTCATACTTCCAAGATAAGGGGAACTACTATAATGCTGAAAACACTGAATGCACTTTACATGTGATATTTCAGTTAGGACATGTGTTTGGTTTAAAGCACAAACACTTGTACAATCTGGCCAAGCATATGTCATGGTTTTGTACTTAAAGTCCAAGTAAGTTGCTAGATTCCAGCTGAAAAAAATCACTGTACAACATTTTCAAGAAACCTACTGAAAAAAATACCTGAAAATCAGCACAATCAAACTTCGAGAGCTACATTCACCTATTGTAAAGCTGAAAACACTGAATGCATGTTACATGTGATGTTTCAGTTAGGACATGTGTTTGGTATATAGCATAAACACATGTACCACCAGGCTATGCATATTTCGTGGTTTTGTATAGAATGTTCAAATAAGTTGCAAGATTCCAGCTGAAAATCATTGTACAACATTTTGAAGAAACCTACTATAATGATAAGCCAAAAGCAAGGTATTCATACTTTAAGAGCTACAGGTAACTACTGTAATGCTGAAAACAATGAATGCACATTACATGTGATGTTTCAGTTAGAACATGTGTCTTGCACCACCTGGACATGCATATTTCATGGCTTTGTATGGAATGTCCAAGTAAGTTTCTAGAATCCTGCTGAAAAGCAGTATACAACATATTGAAGAAACCTACTGTAAAGATGACTGAAAAGCAATCCATTGGTACTTCCAGAGCTACAGGCCACTTCCATAATGCTGAAAACACTGAAAACACATTACATGTGATGTTTCAGTTAGGACATGTGATTGCTTTATAACATAAACACTTGTACCACTCGGCAAAGCATATTTCTTTCTTTTTAAAAATAATTTATTATTTCTCAAATTGTAATTCATTCACACAGGGGTTATAAACACAGAAAGGCAGGATGTGGGGAAGGGAATGACAGTGGAGTGTGGATGTTCAGGGGAATACAGATATCTTTCATAACCAGGTATCGGCTGGGTGAAGGTTCAGGGGACAAGTCACTATGACTCTGCCTATGACTTGCTTGTCCTCATCTAAGTTAGTATTGTCTGCCAAGGCTACCTATTTACAAGGTCTATGACTACTCAGGCTTGTAAATTTCCACAAAAGCTGCCTGTTTACATCAGCTTATAGCCCTCTGTTTCAATGTTTTTCCACTGAGACCCAAGACTTGGTGTTAGTATACATGTATGACAGGCCTATTGCTGATTTTAAGCCTATGGCTGATTTTAGGCCTTCAGTGTGTAAGCAGGGCTGCCCCTGACATCTTTTCCCTACTCTAAGTATAGAAGGGCTGTGGCAATTCTAATCTTGCGAAGACGGGGATACAGGCCTGACCTCCAGTACTTGAAGGGGACCTTGTAATGGCTCCAGTCCCCTTGTGGTTGTCCAGTGAGGCATGAGGGCCATACCCATTCCGATGTCTTTTTCCTGGAGAGGAGATACCTTTGACATCAACTCCTATGCAGTCAGGCTTGTCCCTCAGGGAACCCAGAGAGATAATTTTATCTTTTATTTATATTTCCTTTCAGTGCTTAGCCTCACAGCCTAAGCAAGAATTCAGATTGCCTGTCAGAAGGGGTTCTCGGTGGCCCTTCTCTGCTTCATCTAGGGGCAGAAGTCCCCCCTTTTAGGTTGGGTGGAGATGGGTTTTGGAAACACCCTGTATAAAGTAACAACCTCATCTTGAGACTCGTGGTCCTCCATAGCTAACTTATGATAATGTATCTGAATAGGTTTTTCTATCAAATTATTTATCTGTTTTATCACAGAGTTAGTCCACCTAGTTTGAGGGCCAGGGAAGAGCAGAAATAAGCAAAATGAACCCAAATAATGGTCCCAAGATGGGAGAAAATAGGGTTGACAAACTTGGAGAGGCTGAAAACCAATTCCTGTACCAGCATTCATTTGTCTCTTTCTCTCTCTGACTTTTCATAGGGCCTTCATTGACCTATTTCATACTCTCTTAAACCCTCCTTGTCTTGTCTGTGTAAAGGCAACATTCTTCTTTAAGGGCTGTACACAGTCGAGAGCTGTACATAGCATTTTCTATTGTAATAGAGTAAAAAAGGCCACTAAGGATCTTTGCAATTTTAGGAGGTCTCTTCAGACAGTGAAATGAGAGATTTCTTCAGATTAGTGATGTCAATCTCTAGCAGTTTGTTATTCTTGTCAGTAGCCCTTCAAAGGTCTGAGTAGTATAAGTTTGCAGGCCAGCATCTGGATTAGAACTTTTAACAGCAGACATCACGGGTGATTCATTTTTACTTAGAAAGGAAAAAAGAAGGAAATTCTCAGGGAGACTTCTACTGTAAAGATACGTGAAAAACAATGCATTTGAACTTGCAAAGGTACTGGCAACTTCAACAATGCTGAAAACACTGAATGCACTTTTCATGAGATGTTTCAGTTAGGACTTGTGTTTAGTTTATAACACAAACACATGTACTACCCGGACATGCATATTTCACTGTTTTGTATAGCAGTTCAAGTAAGTTGCTTGATTCTAGCTGAAAAGCATTATACAATATGCTTAAGAAACCTACTGTAAAGATGTTTGAAAAGCAAGGCATTCAATCTGCAAGAGCTACAGGCCACTACTATAATGCTGAAAAGACTGAATGCATGTTACAGGTGATATTTCAGTTCAGAAGGGTGTTTCGTTAATCGCATAAACACCTGTACCCCCCTGCCATGCATATTTCATGGTTTTGTATAGAATGTCCAACCTAGTTGCTATATTCAAGCTGAAATGCACTATACAACATATTAAAAATAAAACTACTGTTAAGATACATGAAAAGTAATCATTCGTACTTCCAGAGCTACAGGTAACTATTATTATGCTGAAAACACTGAATGCACATTACATGTGATGTTTCAGTAAGGATGAGAGTTTGGTTTATAGGAAAAATGCTTGTACCAACCGACCATTCACATTTCATTGTTTTATATAGAATGTCCAAGTAAGTTGCTAGATTCCAGCTGTAAATCAGTATACAACATATTGAAGACAACTACTGTATAGATACCTTAAATACGATGCATTTATAATTTCAGAGCTACAGGTAACTACTATAATGCTGGAAACACTGAATGCATGATAAATGTGAAGTTTCGGTTAGGATGTGTGTTAGATTTATCGCAGAATCACTTGAATCACACAGCAAAGCATATTTCACAGTTTTGAATAGAATGTCCAAGAAAGTTGCTAGATTCCAGCTGAAAAGCACTATACATCATTTTGAAGAAACCTATGGTAAAAATAACAGAAAATCAACACATTCGTACTTCCAGAGTTACAGGCATCTACTATAATGCTGAAAACACTCAACGCATGTTACATGTGATGTTTCAGTTAGGATGTGTTTATGGTTAATAACCGAAACACTTGTACCACTCAGCTATGCATACTTCGTGGTTTTGTAAAGAATGTCCAAGTAAGTTGCAATATTACAGCTTAAAAACACTATAAAACGTAATGAAGAAACATAGTGTAAAGATGCCTGAAAAGGAAGGCATTCGAACTTCCAGAGCTACAGCAACTACTATAATGCTGAAAACACTGAAAGCACGTACATGAGATGTTGCAGTTAGGATGTGTGTTTGGTTTACATCATAAACATGTGTACCACATGGCCAATCATATTTCATGGTTTTGTATAGTGTCCATGTAAGTTGCTAAGTTCCAACTGTAAATTTCTATACAACATATTTAAGAAACCTACTGTAAAAATATGGGAAAAGAAACACATTTGTACTTCCATAGCTACAGGCAACTATTACAATGCTAAAAACACTTAATGCAGGTTACATGTGATGTTTCAGTTAGGATGTGTGTTTGTGTTATAGCAGAAACATTTGTACCACTAGGGTGTGCATATTTAATGGTTTTGTATAAAATGTCCAAGTATGTTGCAAGATTCCAGCTGAAAAGCACTACAAAGTGTATTGAAGAAATGTACTGTAAAGATGTCTGAAAAAGAAGGCATTTGTACTTCAAGAGCTACAGGCAAACACTATAATGCTGAAAACACTGAATGTACGTTACATTTGATGTTTCAGTTAAGACATGTATTTAGTTTATAGCAGAAACACTTGTACCATCTGGCCATGCATATTTCATGGTTTTGTATAGAATATCTAAGTAAATTGCTAGATTCCACTTGGAAATCAGGATAAAACATATTGGAGAAACCTGCTGTAAAGATACACAAAAAGCAATGCATTCTGACTTCCAGAACTACAAGCAACTATCATAAAGCTGAAAACACTGAATGAACATTACATATGATGTTTCAGTTAGGACGTGTGTTTGGTTCATAACATAAACACTTGTACCACCCAGCCATGCATATTTCATGGTTTTGTATAGAATGTCCAAGTATTTTGCTAGATTCCAGCTGAAAATCACTATACAACATACTGAAGAATCATACTGTAAAGATATGCGAAAAGCATCGCATTCGTACATCTACATCTATAGGAAACAACTATAAGGCTGAAAATACTGAATTCATGTTACATGTGATGTTTCAGTTAGTATGTGTGTTTAGGATAAAGCAGAAACACTTGTACCAAGGGGCTATGCATATTTCAAGGTTCTGTATAGATTGTCCAACTAGGTTGCTAGATTCCAGCTGAAAATCACTATTCAACACATTTAAGAAACCTACTGTAAAGATAAGCTAAAAGCAACAAATTCGTATTTCTAGAGAAACAGGCAACTACTATAATGCAGAAAACACTGAATGCACATTACATGTGATGTTTCAGTTTGGACTGTGTTTGGTTTATATAATAAACACTTGTACCACCCATCCATGCATATTTCATGGTTTTGTAAAGAGTGTCCAAGTAAGTTGCAAGATTCCAGCTGAAAAGCACTATAAAACATATTGAAGAAGCGTACTGTAAACATGCCTGAAAAGGAATGCATTCGTACTTCCAGAGCTACAGGCAACTACTATAATGCTGAAAACACTTAATGCATGTTACATGTGATCTTTCAGTAATGACTTGTGTTTGGTTTATAGCATAAATTGTTTTACCACCCAGCCATGCATATTTCATGGTTTTGTATATAATGTCCAAGTAAGTTGCTAGATTCCAGCTGAAAAGCACTATAGAAGATTTTGTAGAACCCAACTGTAAAGATACCTAAAAGCAATGCATTCGTATTTCCAGAACTACAGGCAACTACTATAATACTGAGAACACTGAATGGAGGTTACATGTGATATTTGAGATAGGACTTTTGGTTGGTTTACTGCATAAACACTTGTACCACCTGTCCATGCATATATCATTGTTTTGTATAGAATGTCCAAGTAAGTTGCTAGATTCCAGCTGTAAATCATATTACAACACATTGAAGAAACCTACTGTAAATATGGCTGAAAATCAAGTCATTGATTCTTCCAGTGCTAAAGGCCACTACTAAAATGCTGAAAACTCTGAATACACGTTATTTGTGATATTTAAATTAGGACATGTGTTTGGTTTATAGCATAAATACTTGTAACACTCGTTAATGCATGGTTATTTCATGGTTTTGTAAAAAATGTCCAAGTAAGTTTCAAGTTTCCAGCTGAAAAGCACTATAAAATGTATTGAAGAAACATACTGTTAAATGTCTGAAAAGGAAGGCATCTGAACTCCAGAGCTACAGGCCACTACTATAATGCTGAAAACACTGAATGCACGTTACATGTGATGTTGCAATTAAGACGTGTGTTTGGTTTACATCATAAACACTTGTACTACCCGGCAATGCACATTTCATGGTATTGTATAGAGAGTCCATGTAAGTTGCCAAATTCCAACTGTAAATTTTTATACAACCTGTTTAAGAAACCTACTGTAAAGATACACAAAAGACAACACATTCATACTTCCAAAGCTACAGGGAACTGTTACAATGCTAAAAACACTTAATGCAGGTTACAAGTGATGTTTCAGTTAAGATGTGTGTCTGGTTTATAGCAGAAACACCTGTACCACCAGGGTGTGCAAATTTCATGGTTTTGTATAGAATGTCCAAGTCAGATGCTAAATTCCAGCATAAAAGCACTATAAAATATATTGTAGAAACTAACTCTAAAGATATGTGAAAATCAATTTATTCTTACTTTCAGAGCTACAGTCAACTACTATAATGTTGAAAACACTGAATGCACCTACAAGTGATGTTTCAGTTAGGAAAGAAGTTTGGTTTATAGCATAAACACTTGTACCCCCAGTGATGTATATATCATGGTTTTGTATAGAATACCCTCGTAAGTTGCTAGATCCCAGCTGAAAAGCACTATACAACATTTTGAAGAAACCTACTGTAAAGATACCATAAAAGGAACTCATTCATACTTCCAGAGCTACAGGCAACTACTATAATGTTGAAAACACTGAATGCACTTTAGATGTGTTGTTTCAGTTAAGACGTTTGTTTGGTTTATAGCATAAACACTTGTGCCACCTGGTCATGCATATTTCATGGTTTTGTATAGAATGTCCAAGTAATTTGCTAGATTCCAACTAAAAGTAATATACAACATATTGAAGAAACCTACTCTAAAGATACCTGAAAAAGGACACATTCTTACTTGTAGAGCTAAAGGCAAGTACTATAATGCTGAAAACACTGAATGCACATTACATATGATGTTTCAGTTAGGAGATGTGTATCATTTACAGCATAAACACTTGTACCACCCGGCCATGCAAATTTAAGAGTTTTGTATAGAATATCCAAGTAAGTTGATAGATTCCAGCTGAAAAGCACTATACATTGTATTGTAGTAACCAACTTTAAAGATACATGAAAAGGAACGTATTTTTATTCTCACAGCTATAGTCAAGTACTATAATGCTGAAAACAATGAATGTACATTACATGTAAAGTTTCAGTTAGGTCGTGTGTTTGGTTTATAGCATAAACACTTGTACCACCTGGACATTTATATTTCATGGTATTGTATAGAATGTCCAAGTAAGTTTCTACTTTCCAGCTGAATAGCACTATACAACTTATTGTAGAATTCTACTGTAAAGATGCCTGTAAAACAAGGCATTCGTACTTCCAGAGCTACAGGCCACTACTATAATGCTGAAAACACTTAATGCACATTACATGTGATGTTTCAGTTAGGATGTGTGTTTGCATATAGCATAAACACTTAAACCACCTGGCCATGCATTTTTCATGGTTTTGTATAGAGTGTCCAAGTATGTTGCTGGATTCCAGCACAAAATCACTATACAATGTATTGAAGAAACCAACTATAAAAATTCCTGAAAAGCAAGGCATTCCTACTTCCAAAGCTACAGACCACTACTATAATGATGAAAACACTGAATGCACGTTACATGTGATGTTTCAGTTAGGACGTGTGATTGGTTTATAGCATAAACACTTTTAACACTCGGCCATGCATATTTCATGGTTTTGTATAGAATGTCCAAGTAAGATGCTAGATTCCAGCTGAAAATCACTACACAATGTATTGAAGATACATACTGTAAATATACACAAAAAGGAATGCATTCGTACTTCCAGAGCTACTGGCACCTGCAATACTGTTGAAAACACTGAATGCACATTATATGTGTTGTTTCAATTAGGACTTGTGTTTGGTTTATAGCAGAAACCCATGTACCACCTGGGCATTTATACTTCACAGTTTTTTATAGAGTTTCCAATAAATGCTAGATTCCAGCTGAAAAGCACTATACAACATATTGAAGAGATCTACTTTTAAGATACACAAAAAGCAACATATTCATACTTTCAGAGCTACAGGTGACTACTACAATGCTTAAAGCACCGAATGCACATTACATGTGATGTTTCAGTTAGGACGTGTGTTTGGTTTATAGCATAAACACTTGTACCATCTGGCCATGCATACTTCATTTTTTTTTATAGAATATCAAAGTAAGTTGCTAGATTCCAGCTGAAAAGCACTATACAATGTATTGAAGAAACCTACTCTAAAGATACTTGAAATCAACACAATTGTACTTCCAGAGCTACCGGCCACTAATATAATGCTAAAATCAGTGAATGCACATTACATGTGATGTTTCAGTTAGAACGTGTGTTTGGTTTATAGCATAAATACTTGTAGACTCGACCATGCATATTTCATGGTTTTGTATAGAATTTCCAAGTAAATTGCTATATTCCAGCTGAAAGTCACTACACATTTTATTGAAGAAACCTACTGTAAAAATACCTGAAAAGCAATGCATTTGTACTTCCAGAGCCACAGGCTACTACTATTATGCTGATAACACTAAATGCAGGTTACATGTGATGTTTCAGTTAGGATGTGTTTTTGCTGTATAGCATAAACACTTGTAACACTTGGCCATGCATATTTGATGGTTTTCTATAGAATGCACAAGTAAGTTGCTAGATTCCACCTGAAAAGCACTATACAATATATTGAAGAAACCTACTGTAAAGAAACTTGAAGTGCAATGCATTGGTACTTCCAGAGCTACAGGCAATTACTATAAGGCTAAAAACACTGAATGCATGTTACATGTGTATTTCTGTTAGGACTTGTGTCTTGTACCACCTGGCCATGCATATTTCATGGTTTCATACAGAATGTCTAAGTAACTTGCTACATTCGAGCTGAAAAGCAGTATACAATGTACTGAAATAACCTACTGTAAATATACAGGAAAAGCAATGCATTCATACTTCCAGAGCTACAGGCAACTACTATAAGGCTGAAAACACTGAATGCACTTTACATGTGATGTTTCAAATAGGACGTGTGTTTGCTGTATAGAATAAACACGTGTAACCACCTGGCCATGCGTATTTCCCGGTTGTGTATAAAATGTCCAAGTAAGTTGCTAGATTCCATTGAAAAGCACTATACAGGACAGCTCACTGCATGGTCTTCTGGTGCCCACCACCACCTGCCCTGCCGCTGCCACCTGCACTGCATCGGGATCTGTTGTATGATTAGGCCACAATGTTCAATGAGGAGACATATTCCTCAGTTCTGTGGTGTTCTCGGTCACACATTTATGGAGTTTCTGAAGGGTAGTGGAGATTACTGCCAGGCACAGCACGACCTCTATGCAGACAAGTGAACTGTAGAAATTCATTACTACTGCACCAAGAAACCCCCATAGGAGTGGATAACATGGACACAGGCATGTTGAATTGAAATCTGCAGAGCATTTTCAAGAGCTCATACCCGGATGGGGTAAACCTCAGTGCACTTCCTTTGTATTACCTCGGTCTTACTGGATTGAAGAATCACTGCTTCTTGTTAGGAGGTTCATTTCATTGCCTGTTTTCCCCAATTCATACTCAAACACTGAGAATTTCAAGTGGAGTATATTGAATATTGGAGTAGACTTCAGGTTGTTTTTTGTTTTTGTTTTTTTTGTTTTGAATTGTTTCTGTATTCAAATTTTTAATTCTTCCATAGCCTTTTTGGGTGTTTTTTAAAACTAAATTAACATGGCTCGAATGAACCGCCCTGCTCCTGTGGAAGTCACATACAAGAACATGAGATTTCCTATTATACACAATCCAACCAATGCAACCTTAAACAAATTTATAGAGGAATTTAAGAAGTATGGAGTTGCCACAATAGTAAGAGTATGTGAAGCAACTTACGACACTAGTCTTGTGGAGAAAGAAGGCATTCACGTTCTTGACTGGCCTTTTGATGATGGTGCACCACCATCCAACCAGAGTGTTGATGACTGGTTAAGTCTTGTGAAGACTAAGTTTCGTGAAGAACCTGGCTGCCGTATTGCTGTCCATTGTGTCTCAGGCCTTGGCAGAGCTCCAGTGCTTGTTGTCCTAGCATTAATTGAAGGTGGAATGAAATATGAAGATGCAGTACAATTCATAAGACAAAAGCGGCGCAGAGCTTTTAACAGGAAGCAACTTTTGTATCTGGAGAAGTACCGTCCAAAAATGCGGCTCTACTTCAAGGATTTGAATGGTCATAGAAACAACTTTTTTATTCAATAAAACTGGGGGGCCTGATGCCATTGCCTTGGAAGTGAAAATTCAGATCAGACCTGATGTGTCATACATAATTACCCAATGTCTTGGCTTACTGAATAAGTCTGCTGAAGCTCCACAGGAATATTGAAAACCAGTTTTATCAGGCCACAAGCTTGACAGAATTGTAACCTCTATATTTGGGCTATGATCAACATGTTTGGACACTTAGCAAATGACTTTTGCTGGTCAGCATTTAAAGTGTGCTTATTATTTGTACCAGTTGACCTTTCCTAAAATAAGGTATTGAGTTATGTCATTAAATGTCCTCCTTTGCCAGAATATTATTAGTTCATAAGGAATTTAGAAGGAATAGGTGCCAAAATACCCAGCACAATACATGTACATTTTTAGCATCATACAGAATCCAAATTGCAGGAACTAAGAACTCCCTTGACCTTCCATGGTGTATTCCTTCAGTCATTTCAAACACTGCAGGGCTTCTCTTGTTATCTGCCTGCTCACTCTGTTTACATCTCCCACATTTACACCAGAATACATCAGCTTTGCTTAGCCATCTTTTTTTTTAACTGTCTTGTGCTGATTATTTAATGTCTCTGTCTTTATATTGTGCTGTTTTGGGAAACCTCCTTTTGAAAATCAACTTTGTTACAGAAGCACATATGTATGGCCGGGTGGTAAATGTGTTTATGCTATAAACCAAACACACTTCCTAACTGAAACATCACATGTAACGTGCATTCAGTGTTTTCAGCTTTATAGTAGTTGCCTGTGGCTCTTGAAGAATGAATTCATTGCTCTTCCTGTATATTTACAGTAGGTTTCTTCACAACGTTCTATAGTGCTTTTCAGCTGGAATATAGCAACTTACTTGGACATTCTATACAAAACCATGAAATATGGATGTTTGGGTAATACAAGACACATGTGCTAACTGAACCATCACATGTAACATGCATTCAGTGTTTTCTGCATGATAGTAGTTGCCTGTAGCTCTGGAAGTACGAATGCGTTGCTTTTCAGGTATTTTTACAGTAGGTTTCTTGAATGCTTTGTATAGTGCTTTTCAGCTGGAATCTAGCAACTTACTTGGACATTCAATATGAAACCATGAAATATGCATGGCTGGGTGATAAAAATGTTTCTGCTATAAACCAAACACACATGCTAACTGAAACATCACACGTAACTTACATTCAGTATTTTCAGCACTATAGTAGAGGCCTGTAGCTCTGGAAGTATGAAAGTATTTGTTTTTGAGTATCTTTACAATAGGTTTCTTTAATAAGTTGTATAGTGATTTGCAGCTGGAATCTAGCAATTTACTTGGACATTCTGTACAAAACCATGAAATATGCATGGCCAGATGGTACAAGTGTTTATGCTCTAAACCAAAAACTAGACCTACCTGAAACATCTGATGTAATGTGCATTCAGTGTTCTGAGCATAATAGTAGTTGCCTGGAGCTCTCAAAGTACGAATGTGTTGCTTTTTGCATATCTTTACAGTAGTTTTCTTCAATACATTGTATAGTGATTTTTAGCTGGAATCTAGAATCTTACTTGCATATTATATAAAAGACCAAGAATATGCATGGCTGGGTGGTACAAGTGTTTATGCTATAAAGCAAACACATGTCCTAACTGAAAAATCACATGTATCATGCGTTCAGTGTTTTCAACATGATAGTATTTATCTTCAGCTCTGGAAGCACGAATGCCTTGCTTTTCAGGTATTTTTTACAGTAAGCTTCTTCAATGCGTTGTATACTGCTTTTCATCAGGAATATAGCAACTTACTTGGACATTCAATACAAAACCATGAAATATGCATTGCAGGGTGATAAAAGTGTATATGCTATAAACCAAACAGACGTCCTAACTGAAACATCACATGTAATGTGCCTTCAGTGTTTTCAGATTTATAGTAGTTGGCTGTAGCTCTGGAAGTATGAATGCATTGCTTTTCATCTACTTTTACAGTTGGTTTCTTCAAAACATTGAATAGTGTTTATCAGCTGGAATCTAGTAACTTACTTGGAGATTCTATACAAGATCATGAAATTGCATGGCCGGGTGGTACAAGGCACATGTCCTTACTGAAACATCACATGTAATGTGCATTCAGTGTTTCCAACATTATAGTAATTGCCTGTAGCTTTGAATATACGCATTCAGTGCTTTTCGCATATCTTGCAGTAGAGTTCTTCAATATATTGTGTAGTGCTTTTCAGCTGGAAGGTAGCAACTTATTTATACATTCTATTAAAAAACATGAAACATGCATGGCCGGTTGGTACAAGGGTTTATGCTATAAACCAAACACAGGTCCTACCAAATACAACACATGTAAGGTGCATTCATTGTTTTCAGCATTATAGTAGTTGTCTGTAACTCTGGAAGTATGAATGTGTTGCTTTTCCCTTATCTTTACAGTAGGTTTCTTCAATATGTTGTATATTGCTTTTAAGCTGGAATCTAGCAACTTACTTGTACATTCTATACAAAACCATGAAATATTCATGGCCGGTTGGGACAAGTGTTTATGCTATAAACCAAACACACATCCTAACTGAAACATTCAGTGTAAGGTACATTCAGTGTTTTCAGCTTTATAGTAGTTGCCTGTGGCTCTCGAAGAACGAATGCGTTGCTTTTCCTGTATATTTACAGTAGGTTTTTCAAAATATTGTATAGTGCTTTTCAGCTAGAATCTAGCAACTTACTTGGATATTCTATACAAAACCATGAAATATGGATGTTCGGGTGATACAAGACATATATGTCCTAACTGCAACATCACATGTAACATGCATTCAGTGTTTTCTGCAAGATAGTAGTTGCCTGTAGGTCTGGAAGTACGAATGCATTGTTTTTCAGGTATTTTTACAGTAGGTTTCTTCATTAAGTGGTACACTACTTTTCACCTGGAATCTAACAACTTACTTGGACATTCTATACAAAACCATGAAATATGAGTGGCTGGGTGGTACAAGTGTTTATGCACTAAATTAAAAACTCGACCTACCTGAAACATCACATGTAATGTGCATTCAGTGTTTTCAGCTTTATCCTAGTTGCCTGTAGTTCTGGAAGTAGGAAAGTGTTGATTTTCACCTACCTTTACAGTAGATTTCTCAATTCATTGTATAGTGATTTATTGCTGTAATCTAACATCTTATTAAGACATTATATACAAAACCATAAAATATGCATGGCTCAGTGGTACAAGTGTTTATTCTATAAAGCAAACACATCTCCTATGTGAAACATCACATGTAACTTGCATTCAGTGTTTTCTGCATGATAGTAGTTGTTTGTAGGTCTGATAGTAAGAAAGCCTTGCTTTTCAGGTATTTTTACAGTAAGCTTCTTCAATGCTTTGTTTGTATAGTGCTTTTCAGCTGGAATCTAGCAACTTACTTGGACATTCAATATGAAACTTTGAAATTTGCATGGCTGGGTGATAAAAGTGTTTATGCTATAAACCAAACAAACTTTCTAACTGAAACATCACATGTAACGTGCCTTCAGTGTTATCAGCTTTTTGGTAGTTGCCTGTAGCTCTGGAAGTATGAATGCATTTGTTTTTTAGTATCATTACAGTAGGTTTCTTTAATAAGTTGTATAGTGATTTACAGCTGGAATCTAGCAATTTACTTGGACATTCTGTACAAAACCATGAAATATTGATGGCCGGGTGGTACAAGAGTTTATGCACTAAACCAAAAACTAGACCTACCTGAAACATCACATGTAATGTGCATTCAGTGTTCTTAGCATAATAGTAGTTGCCTGTAGCTCTCAAAGTACGAATGCGTTGCTTTTCACATATCTTTACAGTAGGTTTCTTCAATATGTTTTATATTGCTTTTAAGCTGGAATCTAGCAACTTACTTGGACAGTCTATACAAAACTATGAAATATTCATGGCCGGTTGGGACAAGTGTTTATGCTATAAATCCAACACACGTCCTAACTGAAACATCACATGTAAGGTGCATTGAGTGCTTTCAGAATTATTGTAGTTGTTAGGCGCTCTGGAATTACGAATGCATTGCTTTTCAGGTATTTTTACAGTAGGTTTCTTCAAAGCGTTGTATAGTGCTTTTCAGCTGGATTCTAGCAACTTACTTGCACATTCTATACAAAATAATGAAATATGGATGTTCCAAAGTTACCTGACACATGTCCTAACTGAAACATCACAGGTAACATGCATTCAGTGTTTTCTGCATGATAGTAGTTGTCTGTAGCTCTGGAATTACGAAAGACTTGCTTTTCAGGTATTTTTACAGTAGGTTTCTTTAGTGCATTGTATATTGCATTTCATCTGGGAACTAGCAAAATACTTGGACATTCAATACAAGAACATGAAATATACATGGATGGGTGATAAAAGTGTTTATGCTATAAACCAAACACACATCCTAACTGAAACATCATGTGTAACTTGCATTCAGTGTTTTCAGCACTATAGTAGAGGGTTGCAGATCTGGAAGTATGAATGCATTGGTTTTCACATACCATTACAATAGGTTTCTTTAATATGTTGCATAGTGATTTTCAGCCAGAATCTAGCAACTTATTTTTATATTCTGTACAAAAACATGAAATATTCATGGCAGGGTGGTACAAGTGTTTATGCTATTAACCAAACACACATCCTAACTGAAACATCACATGTTATATACATTCAGTATTTTGAGAATTTAGTAGTTGCCTGTAGCTCTGTAAGTACTATGTGTTGCTTTTCATGTATATTTACAGTATGTTTCTTCAAATCATTGTATATTGCTTTTTAGCTGAAATATAGCAACTTACTTGGACATTCAATAAAAAACCATGAATTATGCTTGGACAGGTGGTAAAAGAGTTTATGCTATAAACCAAACATACTTCCTAACTGAAACATCTCATGTAACGTGCCTTCAGTGTTTTCAGCTTTATAGTAGTTGCCTGTATCCCTGGAAGAACGAATGCATTACTTTTTGTGTATACTTACAGTAGGTTTCTTCAAAACATTGTATAGTGCTTTCCAGATGAAATCTAGCAACTTAAATGGACATTCTATACAAAACAATGAAATATGGATGTTTGGGTGGTACAAGAACATATGTCCTAACTGAAACATCATATTTAACATGCATTCAGTGTTGTCATAATGATAGTAGTTGCCTGTATCTCTGGAAGTACGAATGCGTTCCTTTTCCCGTATCTTTACATTAGGTTTCTTTAATAAGTTGTATAGTGATTTACAGCTGGAATCTAGCAACTTACTTGGACATTCTATAAAAAATCATGAAATATGCATGGCTGATTGGTACAATTGTTTACACTCTAAACCAAAACTAGACCTGTCTGAAACATCACATGTAACGTGCATTCAGTGTTTTGAGCTTAATATTAGTTGCTTGTAGCTATGGAAGTATGAATGCATTTCTTTTTGCATATCTTTACAGTAGATTTCTTCAGAACATTGTATAGTGATTTTTAGCTGGAATCTAGAATCTTACTTGGACATTCTATACAAAACCATGAAATATGCATGGCCAGATGGTACAAGTGTTTAGGCTGTAAACCAAACACAAATCCTACATGAAACATCACATGTAACATGCCTTCAGTGTTTTCAGCATTATAGTACTAGTCTGTAGCTCTGGAAGTACAAATATGTTGATTTTCTGGCATCTTTACAGTAGGTTTCTTCAATAGGTTGTATAGTCCTTTTCAGCTGGAATCTAGCAACTTACTTGGACATTCTAAACAAAACCATGAAATGTGCCAGGCCAGTTGATACAAGTGTTTTTATGCTATAAACCAAACACACATCCTAACTGAAACTTCCCATGTAACGTGCATTCATTGTTTTCAGCATTATTGTAGTTGCCTGTAGCTGTGGAAGTACAAATGTGTTGCTTTTCACAAAACTTTACAGTTGGTTTCTGCAATTTGTTTTATAATGCTTTTCTGCTGGAATCTAGCAACTTACGTGGACATTCTATACAAAACCATGAAATATGCATGGCCTAGTGGTACAAGTGTTTATGCTATAGACCAAAAACACATCCTAACTGAAACATCACATGTAACATGAATTCAGAGTTTTCAGCATTAAAGCAGTGGCCTGTAGCTCTGAAAGTACGAATGCCTTGCTTTTCAGCCATTTTTACAGTAGGTTTCTTAAATAAGTTGTATATAGATTTACAGCTGTAATCTAGGAACTTAATTGGACATTCTACTAAAAACCATGAAATATTCATGGCCAAGTGATACAAGTGTATATGCTACAAAAAGTACCACACCTCCTAAATGAAACAACACATGTAACATGCATTCAGTGTTTTCAGCATAATAGTAGTTGCCTGTAGCTCTGGAAGCAAGAATTCATTGCTTTTCTCGTATACTTACAGTAGGTTTCTTCAATGTGTTCTACAGTGATTTTTAGATGGAATCTAGAATCTTACTTGGACATTATATACAAAACCATGAAATATGCATGGCCCTGTGGCAAAAGAGTTTATGCTATAAACCAAACACATGTCCTAACTGAAACATCACATGTAACTTGCATTCAGTATTTTCAGCATTATAGTAGTAGCCTGTAGCTCTGAAAGTATGAATAGGTTGGTTTTCACGTATCTTTACGGTAGGGTTTTTCTAAACGTTGTATATTGCTTTTCAGCTGGAATCTATCAACTTACATTGTCATTCTATGCAAATCCATAAAATATGCATAGCCAGATGGTACAAGACACATGTCTTAACTGAAACATCACTTGTAACTGTGCATTAAGTGTTTCAGCATGATAGTAGTTGTCTGTAGCTCTGGAAGTACGAAAGCCTTGCTTTTCAGATATTTTTATAGTAGGCTTCTTCAATGCTTTGTATAGTGCTTTTCAGCTGGAATCTAGCAACTTACCTGGATGTTCAATACAAAACCATGAAATATGCATGACTGGGTTATAAAAGTGTTTATGCTATAAACCAAACACATGCCCTAACTGAAACATCACATGTAACTTGAATTCAGTGTTTTCAGCACTCTAATAGTTGCCTGTAGCTCTGGAAGTATGAATGCATTTATTTTTGAGTATCTTTACAGTAGGTTTCTTCAGTAAGTTGTATAGTGAGATTTACAGCTGGATTCTAGCAACTTACTTGGACATTCTATACAAAACCATGAAATATGCCTGGCTGGGTGGTACAAGTGTTTAGGCTATAAACCAAACACACCTCTTCACATGTAACATGTATTTACTGTTTTCAACATTTTTGTATTTGTCTGTAGCTCTGGAAGTACAAATGCATTGCTTTTGCATATCTTTACAGTTGGTTTCTTCATTTTGTTGTATTGTGCTTTTAAGCTGGAACCTAGCAACTTACTTGAACATTCTATACAAAACCATGAAATATGCATGGCCTGGTGGTTCAAGTGTTTATGTTATGAACCAAACACACGTCCTAACTGAAACATCACATCTAATGTGCATTCAGTGTTTTTAGCTTAATAGTAGTTGTCTGTACCTTTGCAAGTACTAATGCATTGCTATTTTTGTATATTTACAGTAGGTTATTTTCAAAACGTTATATAGTTTTTTTTTAGCTGTAATATAGTAACTTACTTGGACATTCTATGCAACCATGAAATATACATGGCCGGGTGGTACACTAAACATGTCCTAACTGAAATATCACATCTAACGTTCATTTAGTGTTTTCAGAATTATAGTAGTTGCTTGTAGCTCTGGAAGTATGAATGCGTTGCATTTCAGGTATTTTTACAGTAGGTTTCTTCAATACATTGTATAGTGCTTTTCAGCTGTAATCTAGCAACTTACTTGGACATTCTATCCAAAATGATGAAATATGTGTGGCGGAGTAATACAAGTGTTTATGCTATAAACCAAATACCTGTCCTACCTGAAACATCACATGTAATGTAGATTCAGTGTTTTCAGCACTATAGTAGTGGCCTGCATCTCTGGGAGTATGAATGCCTTGCTTTTCAGACAACTTTACAGTAGGTTTCTTCAATATGTTGCATAGTGCTTTCCAGCCAAAATCTAACAACTAACTTAGAAATTCTATACAAAACTGTGAAGTATTTATGGCTGGGTAGTAACTGTGTTAATCCTATAAACAAAACACACATTCTAATTGAAATATCACATGTAATGTGCATTCAGTGTTTTCAGAATTATTGTAGTTGCCAGTACCTCTGGAAGTGACAATGCATTGATTTTCTTGAATCTTTACAGTAGGTTTCTTCAATAAGTTGTATAGTGCTTTTCAGCTGGAATCTAGCAACTTACTTGTACATGCTCTACAGAACAATGAAATATGCATGGCCCTACTGTACAAGACACATGTCCTAACTGAAACATCACATTTAACTTGCTTTCACTGTTTTCAGCATGCTAGTAGTTGCCTGTAGCTCTGGAAGTACAAATTCGTTGCATTTCAGGTATTTTTACAGTAAGTTTCTTCAATATGTTGCATACTTGTTTTCAACTGTAATCTAGCAACTTAGTTGGACATTCTATACAAAACCTCAAAATATGCATGGCTGGGTGATACTATGGTTTATGCTATAAACCAATCACATTTCCTACCTGAAACATCACAGGTAACATGCATTTCTTGGATATTCTATACAAAACCGCATGGCCGGTTGGTACAAGTGTTTATGCAATAAACCAAACACATGTCCAAACTGAAACGTCACATATAACCTGCATTTAGTGTTTTCAACATTATTGTAGTTGCCTGTAGCTCTGGAAGTACAAATGCATTGCTTTTCGCATATCTTTACAGTTGGTTTCTTTTATTTGTTGTATGGTGCTTTTCAGCTGGAACCTACCAACTTACTCGGACATTCTATACAAAACCATGAAATATGCATGGCCAGGTAGTACATGGGTTTATGCTATAAACCAAACAAAAGACTTAACTGAAACATCACATGTAACATGCATTCAGTGTTTTCAGCATTACTGTAGCTCTGGAAGTACCAATAAATTGCCTTTCGCTTATCTTTACAGTAGGTTTCTTCAAAAAGTTGTGTAGTGGTATACAGCAGTAATCTAGCAACTTTCTTGGACATTCTACTCAAACCCAAGAAATTTGCCTGGCCTTTTGGTACAAGTGTTTATGCTATAAACCAAACACACATCCTACCTGAAACATCACTTGTAATGTGCATTCAGTGTTTTCAGCTTTACAGTAGTTTCCCGTAGTCGAGAAAGTACGAATGTGTTGCTTTTCAGGTATTTTTACAGTAGGTTTCTTCAAATACAACATATTGAAGAAACTACTTGTAAAGATATGAGAAAAGCAACACATTTGTACTTCCAGAGCTACAGGCAACTACAATAATGCTGAAAACACTGAATGCATGTTATATGTGATGTTTCAGTTAGGACGTGTGATTTTTATAGTATAAACAGCTGTACCAGCCGGCCATGTATATTTCATTGTTTTGTATAGAATATTAAAGTAAGTGGCTAGATTCCAGCTGAGAAGCACCCAGGGTTCATGGTCGGTTGGTACAAGTGTTTATGCTATCAACCAAACACACAACCTAAATGAAACATCACATATAATGTGCATTCATTTTTTTCAGCTTTATATTAGTTGACTGTAGCTCTGGAAGTATGAATGCATCACTTTTTGTGTATATTTACAGTATGTTTCTTCAATAATTTTTTTATTGCTTTTCATCTGGAACCAAGCAACTTACTTGGACATTCTATACAAAATCATGAAATATGAATGGCCTGGTGGTACAAGTGTCTATGCTATGAACCAAACACACATCCTAACTAAAACATCACATCTAACGTGCATTCAGTGTTTTCAGCTTAATAGTATTTGTCTGTACCTCTGGAAGTACTAATGCATTGCTTTTCATGTATATTTACAGTAAGTTTTTTCAAAACTTTGTATAGTGCTTTTCACCTGTAATATAGCAACTTACTTAGACATTCTATAAAACCATGAAATATACATGGCCAGGTGGTACAAGAAACACCTTCTAACTGAAACATCACATGTAATGTTCATTCGGTGTTTTCATCATTATAGTAGTTGCCTGTAGCTCTGGAAGCATGAATGCATTGCATTTCAGGTATTTTTACAGTAGGTTTCTTCAATACATTGTATAGCACTTTTCAGCTGGAATCTAGCAACTTACATGGACATTCTATCCAAAATGATGAAATATGCACGGTGAAGTAATACAAGTGTTTATGCTATAAATCAAACACATGTCTTATCAGAAACATCACTTTTAACCTGCATTCAGTGTTTTCAGCATTATAGTAGTGGCCTGTAGCTCTGGAAGTACAAATGCCTTGCTTTTCTGGCATCTTTACACTTGGTTTCTTCAATACATTGTATAGTACTTTTCAGCTGGAATCTAGCAACTTACTTGGACATTCTATACAAAACCATGAAATATGCACGGCCAGGTAGTACATGATTTTACGCTATAAACCAAACAAAGTCCTAACTGAAACATCACATGTAAAGTGCATTCAATATTTTCAGCATTATTGTAGTTGCCTGTAGTTCTGGAAGTACCAATGCATTACTTTTCACTTATCTTTACAGTAGGTTACTTCAGTAAGTTGTTTAGTCATTTACAGCTGGAATCTATCAACTTACTTGGACATTCTACACAAACCCAAGAAATATTCATGGCCTTTTGGTACAAGAGTTCATGCTATAAACCAAACACACGTCCTACCTGAAACATCACTTGTAATGTGCATTCAGTGTTTTCAACTTTACAGTAGTTGCCTGTAGCTGTGGAAGTACGAATGCTTTGCTTTTCAGGTATTTTTACACTAGGTTCCTTCAAATGTTGTATAGTGCTTCTGAAAGCTGAAATCTAGCCGCTTACTTCGTCATTCTATACAAAACAATGAAATATGCATGGCCGGTTGGTACAAGAGTTTATGCTATAAACCATCACGCGTCCTAACTGAAACATCACATGTAACGTGCATTCAGAGTTTTCAGCATTAGTGTAGTTGCCTGTTGTAATGACCCGTTCTGCTGCTCCAGTACATGGGTCAGAGCCTAGCAAGAGAGAGAGTGTGGACAGAGACCTGAAGAATGGAGACAAGACAGGAAGTCTGGTCTATTCTCTTCTCAAGTCTCTCCTCAAGTCTCTCTTCAAGTTTTTTCTCAAATCTTGCCTCAAGTCTTGCCTCAAGTCTCTCCTCAAGTCTCGCCTCAAGTCTCACTCAATTCTCACCTCAAGTCTCTCCTAAAGTCTTGCCTTTATTGAAAGGAAATCCTGGGTATATATTTGCACATGCATAAGAATGCAGATGTAGACACTTTACCACGTGCACCCTGCAGCTTGGGATAATAAACAAAAAAACAAGATATGTAAGAATAGGAAGATAATTATCAGAGTGTGCTCAGCTTTTGTAGGCTGTTGAAAACAAGTCTCTTGACAGGGTATATGGCTTGAGATGGCTGCAAAGGTGATAGCCACTTTCTGCTCAGAGTCTGCTCCCAACATGTCCCCCTTTTAAAATTTGTTTTCAAAAGGGAAGGCTGGAAAAACTTATGGAAACCGTGCTTGTCTTAGGTTGGAACAAAGGACCCCAGCCTCCCTTTCCCATCTCTGGATACTCAACAGCCATTGGTTGAGCTCCTGTCTTAGGATGGTGAGGACTCCCAGTTTGGGGCAAGGGTCTAGAAGTGTTCTCTTAGCTGTCATTGACTATCCAGCTTAGCACGTAAGTTAGGGGATAATCCTCATCAGTCTTGATGACTGAGGTTTTGGAGTCACCTACTTCCAGCCTGTAATAACAGACCTGTATGGGTTTCATTTGAATAGCGTCTATCTATTGTCGTACAAAAGCCATCAGTTTGTTGAATAGCGTGAACCCAAGAGACAAGAGACTAAGCAATGCCTGAATAGTTATTGCAAAAGCAACACTCTTTTTAGGGCAGCACATAACTCCCTCTGTTGGAGGAGTAAAAAGTATAAGCCTCATCTATTCTGTAGCACTATTTCAGCTTAGAAGGATAATTAATTTTACAGATTCCATTCTTCATAAATCTAAATCTATAGAAGTACAGAACTGATCATAGCTTTGATCTAAACAAAACAAATAAAGAAAATCCCCATTCCTGTCCTAGTCAATCCTAAACCCAAAAAAACAATTATAGTAACTGTGGGAACGGGTTTTCTCCTGAGTCTAAACAATGTACCCCACTAAACCCTAAATCAGGGAAGCAAAAGTCCAATAGTGCCACCCTGGATGTGTGGGTGGTGATGTCTTCTTCCGCACTGAGAACTTCCCAAGTCCAGTATGCTGGTTGATCCGCTCCTGTTTGAAGACAATTGTGAAGCATCTTCATGTTTCCTGTAAAGAAAAAAATATGCTTCTGAGGGGGTTTCTCCTCCCTGGATTTGTTATTGTTGTCTATTTGTTTGATCAGTCTCTCTGGCAGCCATCGTGCGGGATCTGATGTTTGGGAAGCTATGCAGACAGAACCTCTTCCCCAGATAAGCACTGGATCTGGCCCATTCCAGGTTTCAGTTAATGGGTCTTTCCAGAGGACTGTTGCAAAATTCTTTTTGGTATCAGGATGCCAGAATCTATCTGCAGCAGATTTTCCTTCAGAATCCAAAGTTAAACATTTTAAAATAGATTGTGTGATTTGAGAATATTTCTGGGGGATCCCTTAGTAGGGCACCATTCCCCATTTTTAATTTTTTCAAATTGGCGTTTAACGGTTTGATGTGCCCTTTCTACCATACCTTGGCCCTGTGGATTATATGGAATACCCAATTTATGTAGTATTCCAAACTTTTCACAAAATTGGTGGAAACTGGAGCTTGTATAACCTGGGCCATTGCCAGTCTTGATCTGTTTTGGCACACCCAATACAGCAATTGTAGCAAGCATATGATTGATCACATGTTTGCTTGCTTCTCCAGTTTGTAATGTCACATAAATGAAACCACTGTATGTATCTACACATACATGTATATATTTTTGATTTCCAAATTCATTATAATGGGTAACATCAATTTGCCAGAGACAGTTTGGTATCAGTCCCTTTGGATTCACACCTAAATGAGGAACTGGTAAAAGTTTAACACATGATTGACATTGTTTGACAATTTATCTAGCTTGTTCTCTGGTAATTTTAAACATGACCTTTAAAGTTTTAGAATTAAGGTGGTGTAACTCATGAGCCTTTATGGCCTGTTCGAAGTTAGATGGCAGACCTGATAAAGTCACTGCAGCTATATGAGTGGCTAGTTCTGCCTTGATGTTTCCTTCAGCAAGAGGACCTGGTAGCCCAGTGTGGGCTTTCAGGTGTCCTATAAAGAATTTACACTTTCTCCTCAAAATTAATTGTTGACACTGTAGAAACAAATCAACTGTTTCTGAGGAGTGCTTTATTTGTGCAACAGTTTCTAGCAGAGGAATAGATTGAGCTATATATGAACTATCTGTGTAAATATTAATGGTTTGATTTGCAAATGCTTGAAACACAGCAACATCACATGTAATTCAACCAATTGAGCTGACACAGCTGATGTAGCAAAGGAATTTACTTGATCCTTAAAGGCTTAAGCAGGCGTTCCTGATGAGGACCCAACAGTGAAAACAAGCAATGCTTCCTTTATAGATGCATGTGCAGTACAAGATGGAAAAACAAATGCATGGCGATTACAAAATTGAACTAATTTGTCTGGAGGATAATGGTTATCTAGTTGACCAGCAAATGAAAAACATGTTATAGGCCAAACTTCAGAACTCCGCATAAGCCAATTAACCTGATGTCTTGTATATGGTTGTACTATGACATCAGGATCTTTTCCAAAACACTTTCGACTGTTATCTCTGCCTAACATAATCATACCTGCTACAGCTGCATAGTATGGATAAAGAATCTTTTTAGGGGATGGGGAAAGATGAACCCATAATATGGGTGCAGTTTGCCAAAAAACAGCAGTAGGAATTAGTTTAGTGTTAAAAATAAGAAAATATAAAGGCTTAGAATAATTAATCTGAGTTACAAATTGGGATGAAATAGCATTCTCAACATTCTGTAAGGCTTTTCTACCCTCTGCTGTTAGAGCCCTGCTGGACTTAAGGTCAGGATCTCTTTTGAGAATGTCAAACAAAGGTTACACAGACATGCATAATTCACGGTTTTGTATAGAATGTCCAAGTAAGTTGATTTATTCCAGCTGAAAAGCACCAAACAACTTATTGTAGAAACCAACTGTAAAGATACATGAAAAGCAACATATGTACTTTCAGAGCTACAGTCAACTACTACAATGCTGAAAACACTGAATACACGTTACAAGTGATGTTTAGTTAGGTTGTACTTGTACCACGGAGCCATGCATATTTCATGGTTTTGTATAGAATGTTCAGGTATGGTGTGAGATTCCAGCTGTAAATCACTATACAACCTATTGACAAAACCTACTGTAAAGATATATGAAAAGCAAGGCATTCATACTTCCAGAGCTAGAGGCTACTACAATAATGCTGAAAACACTGAATGTACGTTACATGTGATGTTTCAGTTAGGACCTGTGTTCAGTTTATAGCACTAACACTTGTACTACCTGGCCGTGCATTCTTCATGGTTTTGTATAGAATATCAAAGTAGATTTCTAGATTCCAACTGAAAATCACTATAAAACATATTGAAGAAACCTATTGTAAAGATAGGCAAAAAGCAATGCATTCGTACTTCCAGAGCTGCAGGCAACTACTATAATGCTGAAAACACTGAATGCATGTTACATGAGATGTTTCAGTTAGGAGGTGTGTTTGGTTTATAGCAGAAACCCTTGTAACACCCAGCCATGCATATTTCATGGTTATGTATAGAATGTCCAACTAAGTTGCTAGATTCCAGCTGAAAAGCACTATAAAATGTATTGAAGAGACTTTCTGTAAAGATACCTGAAAAACAATGATTCCAACTGATTCCATGTTTTTGATTAGATGTCCAAGTAAAGTGTGAGATTCAACATGAAAAGCTCTATATAGTGTATTGAAGAAACCAACTGTAAAAGCAATGCATTGTTACTTCCAGAGCTACAGGCAACAACTATCATTCTGAAAACACTGTATGTACGTTACATGTGATGTTTCAGTCAGTTAGGACATGAGTTTGGTTTATAGCAGAAACACTTGTACCTTCCGGCCATCCATATTTCATGGTTTTATATAGAATGTCCAGGTAAGTTGCTATATTCCAGCTGAAAAGCACTATACAATATATTGTAGAAACCAACTGTGAAGATAAATGAAAAGCAATGTATTCGTACTTTGAGAGTTAAAATCAACTACTATAATGCTGAAAACTGAATGCACATTACATGTGATGTTTCAGTTAGGACATACTTGTACCATGGCTCCATGCATATTTCTTGGTTTTGTATAGAATGTCAAATTATGTTGCCAGATTCCAGCTGTAAATCACTATACACCCAATTGATGAAACCTACTGTAAAGATATTCGAAAAGCAAGGCATTCATACATCCAGAGCTACAGGCTACTACAATAATGATGAAAACACTAAATATACGTTACATGTGATATTTAGTTAGGACATGTGTTTTAGTTTAGAGTACAAACACATGTACTACCAGGCCATGCATACTTCACGGATTTGTATAGAATGTCCAAGTAAGTTTCTACATTCAAACTGAAAATCATTATACTATGTATTGAAGAAACCTACTGTACAGACATGTGAAAAACAACGCATTCATACTTCCATAGCTACTAGCAACAACTATAATGCTGAAAACACTGAATGAACTTTACATGTAATGTTTCAGTTTGGATGTGTGCTTGGTTTATAGCATAAACACTTGTACCACGGGGCCATACATATTTCATGGTTTTGTAGAGACTGTCCAAGTAAGATGCTAGAATCCAGCTGAAAAGCACTATACAAACTAATGAAGAAACCTACTGTAAAGATGCCTGAAAAGCAAGGCATTCATACATCCAGAGCTAAAGGCCACTACTATAATACTGGAAACCATGAATGAACATTACATGTGATGTTTCCGTTAGGACTTGTGTTTGGTCTATAGCATAAACACTTGTACCACTCTGCCATGCATATTTCATGGTTTTGTATAATATGTTCATATAAGTTGCTAGATTCCAGCTGAAAAGCACTGTAAAATGTATTGAAGAGACTTACTGTAAAGATACCTGAAAAACAATGCATTCCATCTGATTCCATGGTTTTGTATAGAATGTCCAAGTAAGTAGCTAGATTCCAGCTGAAAAGCACTATACAATGTATTGAAGCAAACTACTGTAAAGATACATGAGAAGCAATGCATTCGTACTTTCAGAGGTACAGGCAACTACTATAATGCTGAAAACACTGAATGAACGTTACATGTGATGTTTCAGTTATATGTTTTTTTTATAGCATAAACACTTGTACCACAGAGACATGAATATTTCATGGTTTTGTATAGACGTTGAAGTAAATTGTGAGATTGCAGCTGAAAACACTATACAATGTATTGAAGAAACATACTGTAAAGATGTGCAAAAAGCAATGAATTGGTACTTCCAGAGCTCTAGGCAACGTTGGTACCTGTGCTTAGTTTATAGCAGAAAAACTAGTACCACCCGGCCATGAAAATTTCATGTTTTGTATAAAATGCCCAGATAAGTTGCTGTATTCTAGCTGAAAAGCAATATACAATGTATTGTAGAAACCAACTGGAAAGATACATGAAATGAAACTTATTCATACTTTTTAAAATTTTTTTTATTGGATGTTTTATTTACATTTCATATGTTGTCGCCTTACCCCATCCCGCATCAAACCAGGAACCCCCTATCCCTTTACCCCTCCTCCTTCTTCCCTGTGGATGTAACCCCTACCTACTCCTCCATTCCCATTTCCCCACCCTCAAAATTCCCACCTGCTGGGGCGTACAGCCTTCATGAGGTCAAGGATCTCTTCTTTCACCTATGCCCAGCAGGGCCCTCCACTCTTACATATTCAGCTGAAGTCCTGGATCCCTCCCTAAGTGCTCCCAGGCTGGTGGTTAAGACCCTGGGAGCTGTGGTTGGTTGGTATTGTTGCTCTCCTCATGGTGCCACAAACCCTTTCAGCTCCTTCAGTCTTCACTCTAACTCCTCCATTGAGAACCCCATTATCAGTTCAATGGCTAGTTGTGAGCATCTGCCTCTGAATATGTCAGACTCTTGAAGACCTCTGAGGAGACATCCATATCAGGCTCTTATCAGCATGCACTTCCTGACTTCCACATCAGCATCTACCTTTGGTGACTGCACATGGGATGGATACTCAGATGGAAAGGTCTTCAGACGGCCCCTCCTTCAGTTTCTGTCCCTCACTTTGTCTCCATATTTGCTCCGTTGAGTATTTTGTTGCTCCTTCTAAGAAGGACCGGATCACCCCCACTTGGTCTTCCTTCTTTATGAGCTTCATGTGGCCTGTGAGTTGCATCTTGGGCATTTCAAGGTTCTGGGTGAATATCCAGTAATCAGTGAGTGAATGCCATGTGTGTTCATTTGTGATTGGCTTACTTCACTCAGGATGATAATTTCTAGTTCCATCCATTTACCTAGGAACCTCTCGAATTCATTGTTTTTAATAGCTGAGTAATACTCCATTGTGTAAATATACCACATTTTTTGAATCCATTCCACAGTTGAAGGACATCTGGGTTTTTCCACGCTCCTGGTTATTATAAATAAGGCTGCTGTGAACATAGTTGAGCATATGTCCTTGTTATATGTTCGAGCATCTTCTGGGTATATGCCTAGGAGTGGTATAGCTGGATCCTCAGGTAATGCTATGTCCAATTTTCTGAGGAACAGCCACACTGATTTCCAAAGTGGTTGCACCATTTTGCAGTCCCACCAACAATGGAGGAGTGTTCCTCTTTCTCCACACTCTTGCCAGCATCTACTATCACCTGAGTTTTTAATCTTAGCCATTCTGACTGGTGTGAGATGGAATCTCAGGGTTGTTTTGATTTGCATTTCCCTGACGACTACTGATACTGAACATTTCTTTAGGTGCTTCTAGGCCATTCGAGTTTCTTCCGTTGAAAATTCTTTGTTAAGCTCTATACCCCATTTTTTAATAGCGTAACTTGGTTGTCTGGAGTCTAATTTCTTGAGTTCTTTGTATATATTGGATATTAGCCCTCTATCAGATGAAGGATTGGTAAAGATCTTTTCCCAATTTGTTGGTTGTCGTTTTGTCCTATTGACAGTGTCCTTTGTCTTACAGAAACTTTGCAATTCTATGAAGTCCCATTTGTCAATTCTTGATCTTAGAGCATATGCCATTGGTGTTCTGTTCAGGAACTTTTCCCCTGTGCCCAAGTATTCAAGGCTCTTCCCCACCTTCTCTTCTATTAGTTTCAGTGTAGCTGGTTTTATGTGGAGGTCCTTTATCCACTTAGACTTGAGCTTTGTACAAGGTGATAAGAATGGATCAATTTTCATTCTTCTACGTGTTGTCCTCCAGTTGAACCAGCACCATTTGTTGAAAATGCTGTCCTTTTTCCACTGGACAGTTGTAGCTCCTTTGTCAAAGATCAAGTGACCATAGGAGTGTGGGTTCATTTCTGGGTCTTCAATTCTATTCCATTGATCTTCCTGCCTGTCTCTGTACCAATACCAGGTAGTTTTTATCACTATTACTCTGTAGTCAGGGATCACCATTCCTCCAGAAGTTCTTTTATTGTAGAGAATAGTTTTCACTATCCTGGGTTTTTTGTTATTCCATATGAATTTGAGAATTTCCTTTTCTAACTCTGTGAAGAATTGAGTTGGGATTTTAATGGGGATTGCATTGAATCTGTAGATTGCTTTTGGCTAGATGGCCATTTTTATTATATTAATCCTGCCAATCCATGAGCATGGGAGATCTTTCCATCTTCTGAGATCTTCTTCGATTTCTTTCTTCAGAGACTTGAAGTTCTTGTCATACAGGTCTTTCACTTGCTTGGTTAGATTCACACCAAGGTATTTTATATTATTTGCAACTATTGTGAAGGGTGTCATTTCCCTAATTTCTTTTTCAGTCTGTTTATCTTTCATGTAGATGAAGGCTACTGATTTGTTTGAGTTGATTTTATAACCAGCCACTTTGCTGAAGTTGTTTATCAGGTTTAGGAGTTCTCTGGTGGAAGTTTGGGGTCACTTAAGTATACTATCATATCATCTGCAAATAGCGATATTTTGACTTCTTCCTTTCCTCTTTGTATCCCTTTGGCTTCTTTTTGTTGTCTAATTGCTCTGGCTAGGACTTCCAGTACTATATTGAATAGGTAGGGGGAGAGTGGGCAGCCTTGTCTAGTCCCTGATCTTAGTGGGATTGCTTCAAGTTTCTCTCCATTTAGTTTGATGTTGGATACTGGTTTGCTATAAATTGCTTTTACTATGTTTAGGTAGGGGCCTTAATTCCTGATCTTTCCAAGACTTTATCATGAAGGGATGTTGAATTTTGTCAAATGCTTTCTCAGCATCTAGTGAGATGATCATGTGGTTTTTTTCTTTGTTTTTGTTTATATAGTGGATTACATTGATGGATTTCCGAATATTGAACCATCCCTGCATTCCTGGGATAAAACCTACTTGATCATGATGGATGATTGTTTTGATGTGGCCTTGGATTTGGTTTGCTAGAATTTTATTGAATATTTTTGCATCGATGTTCATAAGGGAGATTGGTCTGAAGTTCTCTTTCTTTGTTGGGTCCTTGTGGGGTTTGGGTATGAGTGTAATTGTAGCTTCATAGAACGAATTGGGTAGTGTTCCTTCTGTTTCTATTTTGTGGAATAGTTTGAAGAGAATTGGTATTAGGTCTTCCTTGAAGGTCTGATAGAATTCAGCACTAAAACCATCTGGTCCTGGGCTTTTTTTAGTGGGGAGAATTTTAATGACTGCTGCTATTTCCTTAGGGTTTTCCTGCTACTTAGAAGGTTTATCTGCTCCTGGTTTAATTTTGGTACCTGGTATCTGTCTAGGAAATTGTCCATTTCATCCAGGTTTTCCAGTTTTGTTGAGTATAGGCCTTTGTAGTTGGATCTGATGATTTTTTGAATTTCTTCAGTTTCTGTTGTTATGTCTCCCTTTTCAGTTCTGATTTTATTAATTTGGATACTGTCTCTGTGCCCTCTGGTTAATCTGTCTAAGGGTTTATCTATCTTGTTGATTTTCTCAAAGAACCAGCTCCTGGTTTTATTGATATTTTGTATTGTTCTTTCTGTTTCTATTTGATTGATTTCAGCCCTGAGTTTGATGATTTCCTGCCTTCTACTCCTCCTGGATGTATTTGCTTCTTTTTGTTCTAGAGCTTTTAGTTGTGCAGTCAAGTTGTTAGTGTGTGCTCTTTCCAGTTTCTTTTTGTAGGCACTTAAAGCTATGAGTTTTCCTCTTAGCACTGCCTTAATAGAGTCCCACAAGTTTTGGTATGATGTTTCCTCATTTTCATTGAATTCTAAAAAGTCTTTAATTTCTTTCTTTATTTCTTTCTTGACCAAGTGATCATTGAGTAGAGAGTTGTTCAGTTTCCACGTGCACGTGGGTTTTCCATTGGTTTTGTCATTATTAAAGACTAGTCTTAGTCCGTGGTGATCTGATAAGATGCAAGGGATTATTTCAATCTTTTTGTATCTGTAGAGGCCTGTTTTGTGACCAATTATATGTTCTATTTTAGAGAAGGTACCATGAGGTGCTGAGAAAAAGGTATATTCTTTTGTTTTAGGATGAAATGTTCTATAGATGTCTGTTAAGTCCATTTGGTTCATAACTTCTGTTAATGTCAAAGTGTCTCGGTTTAGTTTCTGTTTCCATGATCTGTCCATTGCTGAGAGTGGGGTGTTGAAATCCCACACTATTATTGTGTGAGGTGTAATGTGTGTTTTGAGCTTTAGTAAAGTTTCTTTTATGTATGTAGGTGCCCTTGCATTTGGAGCATAGATGTTCAGAATTGAGAGTTCACCTTGGTAGATTTTTCCTTTAATGAGTATGAAGTGTCCTTCCTTATCTTTTTTGATTAATTTTGGATGAAAATCGATTTCATTTGATATTAGAATGGCGACTCCAACTTGTTTCTTGGGACCATTGGCTTGGAAAATTGTTTTCCACCCTTTTATTCTGAGGTAGTGTCTGTCTTTGTCACTGAGGTGCGTTTCTTGTATGCAGCAAAATTCTGGGTCTTGTTTGTTTATCCAGTCTGATAATCTGCGTCTTTTTATTGGGGAATTGAAACCATTGATGTTAAGAGATATTAAGGAAAAATGATTGTGGCTTCTTGTTATTTTTGTTATTCGAGGTAGAGTTATGTTTGTATAGTTATCTTCTTTTGGGGTTGTTGGAAGATTACTTCCTTGCTTTTTCTAGGTTGTAGTTTCCCTCCTTGTGTTGGCGTTTTCCATCAATTATCCTTTGAAGTGCTGGGTTTGTGGGAAGATATTGTGCAAATTTGGTTTTGTCATGGAATATCTTGGTTTAACCATCTATAGTGATTGAGAGTTTTGCTTGGTATAGTAATCTGGGCTGGCAATTGTGTTCTCTTAGGGTCTGTATGATGCCACTCCAGGCTCTTCTGGCTTTTATATTGTCTGGTGAGAAGTCTGGTGTAATTCTTATAGGTCTGCCTTTATATGTTACTTGACCTTTTTCCCTTACTGATTTTAGTATTTTTTCATTGTTTTGTGCATCTGATGTTTTGATTATTATGTGATGGGAGGTATTTCTTTTCTGGTCTAGTCTATTTGGTGTTCTGTAGGCTTCTTGTATGTTTATGGGCATCTTGTTCTTTAGGTTAGGGAAGTTTTCCTCAATAATTTTGTCGAAGATATTTACTGGCCCTTTAAGTTGGGAATCTTCATTCTCATCTATACCTATTATCCTTAGGTTTGGTCTTCTCATTGTGTCCTGGATTTCCTGGATGTTTTGAGTTAGGAGTTTTTTGCATTTTGCATTTTCTTTGACAACTGTGTCAATATTTTCCACCGTATCTTCTGCATTTGAGATTCTCTCTTCTATCTCTTGTATTCGGTTGGTGATGCTTGCGCCTATGACTCCTGATCTCTTTCTTAGGTTTTCTATCTCCATGGTTGTCTCCCTTTGAACTTTCTTTATTGTTTCTATTTCCAGTTTCAGATCCTGAATGTTTTAGTTTAATTCCTTCTTTGTGTTTTCTTGCATTTCTTTAAGGGATTTCTGTGATTCCTCTGTAAGGGCTTCTATCTGTTTACTTGTACTCTCCTGTATTTTTTTAAGAGAGTTACTTATGTCCTTCTTATCATCCTCTATCATCATCATGAGAAGTGATTTTAATTCTGAATCCTGCTGTTCAGGTGTGATGGGGTGTCCAGGGCTTGTGATATTGGGAGAACTGGGTACTGATGATTCCAAGAAACTTTGCCTTCTGTTGCTTGTGTTCTTGTGCTTGCCTTTCGCCATCTGGTTAACTCTAGTGTTACCTGCCCTCACTGTAAGACTGGAGTGTTGTATTTCAAGTTATCTTGCTTGTTGCAGAGCTCCTCAAAGTCTAGTTGTCACTGTGGTCTTATGCTCCTAATCTCCTGGGTAGACGAACTCCTGGGACTCAGGCCACCTCTTGGATCTGGAAATCCTTCTGCTCTGAGTGCAGTGACTCCTCGGCTGCTCTGAGTGCAGTGGCTCCTTGATGACTCAGGATTCAGTATCGGCTGCTCTGAATGCAGTGGCTCTTCTAGGATGCCTCAGAATTCAGTATCTCCACAGGTCAGGAGCAGACCAACTCTGTGTCTGCCCCAGCCCAAAGCACCAGGCAGGGGCCGAAGGGAAGTGGAATTCAGAGGGGTGGGGTTTGGGTTGCTGCTTTGTCCTGAATATTCCTGGCTCCCAGATGTATCTCTGGGGCTTAGGGAGTGAGATGGAGTTCTTACTGGCTGCTCTGAGTGCAATGGCTCTTCTAGGATGCCTCAGAATTCAGTATCTCCATAGGACAGTAGCAGACCAACTCTGTGTCTGCCCCAGCCCAAAGGTGTATAGTGATTTTCAACTGGTATCTTGCAACTTACTTGGATACTCTATTCAAAATCATGAAATACGCATGGCTGGGTTTTACAAGTGTTCATGCTATAAACCAAACACAGGTCCTAATTGAAACATTACATGTGACGTGGATTCAGAAACACTTGTACCATCCAGCCATGTATCTTTCATTGTTTCATACTGAATGTTCAAGTAAGTTGCGAGATTCCATCAGAAAAGCACTATAGAACGTATTGAACAAAGCTAAGGAAAAAATACGCAAATTGCAGTGTATTCTTACTTCCAGAGCTAAAGGCAAGTACAACAGAGCTGAAAACACCTAAATCATGTTACATGTGACATTTCAGTTAGGAAGTGTGCTTGGTTTAAAGCAGAAACACTTGTACCATCCAGCCCTGTATCTTTCATTGTTTCACATGGAATGTCCCAGTAAGATGCTAGATTCCAGCAGAAAAGCACTATAGAACGTACTGAACAAAGCTATTAAAAACAATGAATTCGAGAGATTCCTAGGTAAATGGATGGAACTAGAAATTATCGTTCTGAGTGGGGTAAGCCAATCACAAATGAACACACATGGTATTCACTCACTGATTATTGGATATTAGCCCAGAACCTTGAAATGCCCAAGATGCAACTCACAGGCCATTGAACTGATAATGGGGTTCTCAATGGAGGAGTTAGAGTGAAGACTGAAGGAGCTGAAAGGGTTTGTGGCACCATGAGGAGAGCAACAATACCAACCAACCACAGCTCCCAGGGTCTAAACCACCAACCTGCAAGCACTTGGGGAGGGATCCAGGGCCTCATCTGAATACATAAGAGTGGAGGGCCCTGCTGGGCATAGGTGGAAGAAGAGAACCTTGATCTCATGAAGGCTGCATGCCGCAGGGTGTGGGCATTTTGATGGTGGGGAGGTGGGAGTGGGGGGGTAGATAGAGGTTACATCCACAGAGAAGGAGGAGGAGTGGTGAGGGGATAGGGGGTTCCTGTGTGGGTGGGGGATGGAGTAAGGGGACAACATATGAAATGTAAATAAAACATCCAATAAAAAAGTTTAAAAAAACATAAAAAAAGAAAATCACTATACAACATACTGAAGTAACCTACTATAAAGATAAACGAAAAGCAAAGCATTAGTACTTCCAGAGCCACAGGAAACTACAACAATGCTGAAAACACAGAATGCACGTTACATGTGATGATTTAATTAGGACATGTGTTTGGTTTACAGCATAAACACATGTATTACCTGGCCATTATACATCACGCTTTTGTATAGAATGTCCAAGTAAGTTGCTAGATTCCAGGTGCAAAGCAGTATACAAAGTATGGAAGAAACCTACTGTAAAGATGTCTGAAAAGCTAGGGATTCGTACTTCCAGAACTACAAACCACTACTATAATACTGAAAACACTGAACGCATGTTACATGTGATGTTTCAGTTAGGACCTGTTTTTGGTTTATACCATAAACACTTGTACCACCCGGCCATGCATATTTCATGATTTTGTATAGATGTCCAAGTAAGTTGCTAGATTCCATCTGAAAAGCACTATACAACCTATTGAAGAAATGCATTTCTTCAATAAAAATACCTGAAAAAATGTTTTCTTCAATTGTAAAAATACCTGAAAATCAATGCATTCGAACTTCCAGAGCTACAGGCAACTAATATAAAGTTGAAAACTCTGAATGCATGTTACAAGTGATATTTTAGTTAGGACGTGTGTTTGATTTATAGCATAAACTATTGTACCACCCGGCCATGCATATTTCATGATTTTGTATTGAATGTCCAGGTAAGTTCCTAGATTCCAGCTGAAAAGGTCTATACAACCTTTTTTAAAAACCTACTGTAAAGATATGAGAAAAGCAACACTTTCGTACTTACAGAGCTAAAGGTAACTACTATAATGCCGAAAACACTGAATGCAAGTTACATGTGATATTTCTGTTAGGATGTGTGTTTGGTTTAATACATAATCACCTGTACTACCCCAGCCATGCATACTTCATGGTTTTGTATAGAGTGTCCAAGTAAGTTGTTGATTCCAGCTGAAAAACACTATACAACATATTGAAGAGACCTACTGTAAAGATATGCGAAAAGACGCACATTTGAACTTCCAGAGCTACAGGCAACTAATATAATGCTGAAAACACTGAATTCACCTTACATGTAATGCTTCAGGTAGTAGCTGTGCTTGGTTTATAGCAGAATCACTTGTACCATTCGGCCATGCATATTTGATGGTTTTGAATAGAATGTCAAAATGAGTTGCTAGAATCCAGGTAAATACCACTGTACACTGTTTTGAAGAAACCTACTGTAAAGATACACGAAAAGCAATGCATTCATACTTCCAGATCTAAAGTCAACTACCATAAAGCTCAAAACAATGAATGCATATTACATGCATTGTTTCAGTTAGGATGATTGAATGGTTTATACCATAAATTCTTGTTCCACCTGGCCATGTATATTTCATGGTTTTATATAGAATGTCATAGTAAGTTGCTAGATCCCAACTGAAAAGCACTATACAACATATTGAAGAGACCTACTGTAAAGATATGCAAATAGCAACACTTTCATACTTCCAGAGCTACAGGCAACTAATGCTGAAAACACTGAATACACCTTACATGTGATGTTTCAGGTAGCAGGTGTGTTTGGTTTATAGCATAAACACTTGTATAACCTATCCATGCATATTTCATGGTTTTGTATAGAATGTCCTATTAAGTTGATAGAATACAACTAAAAAGCACTATACAACATTTGGAAGAAACCAACTGTGAAGACACACGAAAAGCAATACATTCCTACTTCAAGAGCTACAGGCAACTAGTATAAAGCTGAAAACACTAAATCCACATTACATGTGATGTTTCCATTAGGACATGTGTTTGGTTTATAGCATAAACACTTGTACCACCCATCAGTGCGTATTTTATTGTTCTGTATAGAATGTCAAAGTAAGTTGCTAGATTCCATCTGGAAAGCACTATACAACCTATGGAATAAACCTTATGTAAACATACCTGAAAAGGAATGCATTCATACTTCAAGAGCTAGAGGCAACTAATATAATGCTGAAAACATTGAATGCACGTTACATGTGATGTTTCAGTTAGGATGTGAGTTTGGTTTATAGCATAAACTCTTGTACCACCTGGCCATGAATATTTCATGGTTTTGTATAGAATGTCCAAGTAAGTTGCTAGATTCCAGGTGAAGAGCACTATACAACGTTTTGAAGACACCTACTGTAAATTTACCTGAAAACAATGCATTTGTACTTCCAGAGCTTCAGGCAATTACTATAAAACTGAAAACACTGAATGCACATTATATGTATATTTCAGTTAGTATGTGTGATTGGTTTATAGCATAAACACTTCTACCACTTGGCCAAGCATATTTTATGGTTTTGTATAGAATGACCAAGTAAGTTGCTGGATTCTAGGTGAAAAGCACTTTCAATGTATTGAAAAAACCTACTGTAAAGATACACGAAAAGCAACACATTTGTACTTCAAGAGTTACAGACAACTACTATAATGCTGAAAACACTGAAAGCACTTTACATGTGATGTTTCTGTTAGGACGTGAATGTTTTACTATCTGGCCATGCATATTGCATGGTGTTGTATAGAATGTCCAAGTAATTTGCTAGATTCCAGCTGAAAGGCACTATACAACCTACCGAAGAAACATACTGTACAGATACCTGAAAAGCAACATATTCGTTCTTCCTGAAATACAGGCAACTACTATAATGCTGAAAAGACTGATGCACATTACATGTGATGTTTCACTTAGGACATGTGTGTGGTTTATACCATAAACACTTGTACATCCCGGCCATGAGTATTTTGTGGTTTTGTATAGAATGTCCAAATAAATTGCTAGAACCAGTTGAAAAGCACTATAAAACATTTTGAAGAACCTTACTGTAAAGATACAGGAAATGGAATGAATTGATTCTTCCAGAGCTACAGGCAACTACTATAATGCTGAAAACACTAAATGCATATTAATTGCGATGTTT
>NW_021605095.1:133775-208946 GCF_004785775.1 Grammomys surdaster | reverse complement strand
CGAAAAACAACAAATTCATACTTCCAGAGTTATGGGCCACTACTATATGCTGAAAACACTGAATGCACGTTACCTGTGATGTTTAAGTTAGGAAGTGTGTTTGGTTTATAGCATAAACTCTTGTATCACCAGGACATGCAAATTTCATGGTTTTGTGTAGAATGTAAGTAAGCTGCTAGATTCCAGCTGTAAATAACTATACAATGGATTGAAGATTCCTTCTGTAAAATGCCTGAAAACACACATTTGTACTTCCAGAACTACAGGCAACTACTATAATGCTTAAAACACTGAATGCACTTTACATGTGATATTTCAGTTATGAAGGGCGTTTGGTTTATAGCATAAAAAATTGCACCATGGAGCAATGCAATTTTCATGTTTTTATATTGAATGTCAAAGTAAGTTGATATATTCCAGCTGTAAAACACTATACAATTTATTGAGAAACCTACTGTAAAGATACGAGAAAAGCAATGCATTCGTACTTCTAGAGCTACAGGCAACTATAATAACTCTAAACACACTGGATGCATGTTACATGTGATGTTTCAGTTAGGTCGTGTGTTTAGTTTATAGCACAAAGATATGTACTACCTGGCGATGCATATTTCATGGTGTTGTATAGAATGTCCAACTAAGTTGCTAGATTCCAACTGAAAATACATCATATTGGAAAAACCGACTGTAAAGATACGCGTAAAGCAATGCATTCATACTTCCAGAAATACAGGCAACTATTAAAGCTGAAAATACTGAATGCATGTTACATATGATGTTTCAGTTAGGACATGTGTTTGGTTTATAGCAAAAAACACATATACCATGCGGACATGCATAGTTCACAGTTTCGTATAGAATGTCCAAGTAACTTTCTAGATTCCAGCTGAAAAGCACAATAAAAAGTATTGAAAAAACCTATTGTAAAGATGCTTGTAAAGCAAGGCATTCATACTCCCAGAGCTCCAGTCAAATACTATAAAGCTGAAAACACTGAATGCACATTACATGAGATATTTCAGTTAGGAAGTATGTTTGGTTTATATCATGAACACTTGTACTTCCCAGCCTTGCATATTTCATGGTTTTGTATAGAACGTCCATGTAAGTAGCTAGATTCCATCTGAAAAGCACTATGCAATGTATTGAAAAGACCTATTGTAAAGATGCCTGAAAAGAAAGGCATTCGTACTTCCAGAGCTACAGGCAACTACTATAATGATGAAAACACTGAATGCATGTTACATGTGATGTTTCAGTTAGGACGTGTGATGTTTTATAGCATAAACAGTTGTACCACCCAGACATTCATATTTCATGGCCATGAATACTTCACAGTTTTTTGTTGAATGTCCAAGTAAGTTGCTAGATTCAAGCTGAAAAGCACTATAAAACATATTTAAGAAACCTCCTGCAAAGATACGCGAAAAGAACACATTTCATATTTTCTTAGCAACAAGCAACTACTATATACTTGTATCACCCGGCCATGCATATTTCATGTATTTGTATAGAATGTCCAAATAAGTTGCTAGATTCCAGCTGAAAAGCACTATACAACATATTGAAGAAGCCTACTGTAAAGATATGGGAAAAGCAATGCATTCATACGTCCAGAGCTACAGGCAACACCATAATGCTGAAAACACTGACTGAACATTACATGTGCTGCTTCAGTTAGGACATGTGTTTGATTTATATCATGAACACTTGTACTTCCCAGCCTTGCATATTTCATGGTTTTGTATAGAACGTCCATGTAAGTAGCTAGATTCCATCTGAAAAGCACTATGCAATGTATTGAAAAGACCTATTGTAAAGATGCCTGAAAAGTAAGGCATTCGTACTTCCAGAGGTACAGACAATTACAATAATGCTGAAAACCTTGAATGCATGTTACATTTGAAGTTTCAGTTAGGATGTGTGTTTGGTTTATAGCATAAACACATGTACTACCCTGCCATGAATACTTCTCGGTTTTGTATAGAATGTCCAAGTAAGTTGCTAGATTCCAGCTGAAAAGGACTAAACAACGAATTGTAGAAACCTATTGCAAGATTTGTGAAAAGGAAAGCATTCACACTTTTATAGCTACAAGCAACTACTATAATGCTGAAAACACTGAATGCATGTTAGGAGTGTTTTTTCAGTTAGGACTTGTGTTTGGATTATAGCATAAAAATTTGTACCACCTGTTCAAGCATATTTCATGGTTTTGCATAGAATGTCCAAGTAAGTTGCTAGATTCCAGCTGAAAAGCACTATGCAATATATTGAGGAAACCTACTCTAAATATACAGGAAAAGCAACCCATTCTTACATCCAGAGCTACAGGCAAGTACTATAATGCTAAAAACACTGAATGCCCATTAGATGTGATGTTTCAGTTAGGTTGTGTATTTGGTTTATAGCATAAACACTTGTACCACCAGTCCATGAATATTTCATGGTTTTGTATAGAATGTCCAAGTAAGTTGTTAGATACCAGCAGAAATCACTATACAACGTTTGTAGAAGCCTACTGTAAATATACGAGAAAAGCATTGCATTTGTACTTCCAGAGGTACAGGCAACTACTATAAAGCTGAAAACACTGAATGCACATTACATATAGTATTTCAGTTAGGACAAATGTTTGGTTTATATCATGAACACTTGTACTTCCCGGCCATGCATATTTCATGGTTTTGTACAGAATGTCCAAGTAAGTAGCTAGATTCCAGCTAAAAAGCACTATACAATGTATTGAAGAATACTACTGTAAAGATAGGAGAAAATCAATGCATTCATAATTCTAGAGCTACAGGCAACTACTATAATGCTGAAAACACTGAATGCATGTTATATGTGATGTTTAAAGATGGGATGTGTGTTTGGTTTATAGCATAAACACATGTACAACCTGGCCATGAATACTTCGCGGTTTTGTATAGAATGTCCAAGTAAGTTGCTATATTCCAGCTGAATAGCACTTTACAACGTATTTAAGAAACCTCCTGCAAAGGTACGGGAAAAGGAACACATTCGTACTTTCATAGCTACAGGCAACTACTATAATGCTGAAAACACTGTATGCATGTTAGATGTGATGTTTCGGTTAGCATGTGTGTTTGGTTTATAGCATAAACTCTTGTACTACAAGCCATGCATATTTTATGGTTCTGTATCAAGTTTTCAAGGAAGTTGCTAGATTCCAGCTGAAAAGCTCTATTCAACATTTTGAAGAAACATATTGTAAAGATACATGAAAAGCAACGCATTCATACTTCCAGAATTACAGGCAAATAGTATAAAGCTGAAAAAATTGAATGCACGTAAAATGTGATGTTTCAGTTAGTACGTGTGTTTGGTTTATAGGATAAACACTGGTACCACCCGACAATGAGTATTTCATGGTTTTGCATAGAATGTCCAAGAAAGTTGCTAGATTCAAGCTGAAAAGCAATACACAAGGTGTTGAAGAAACCTACTGTAAATATATGGGAAAAGCAAAGTATACTTTTAGAGCTACTGGCTACTATTATAATGCTAAAAATGCTGAATGAACGTTAGATGTGATGTTTCAGTTATGAAGTGTGTTTGGTTTATAGCATAAACACTTGTACCACCCGGCCCTGCATATTTCATGGCTTTGTACAGAATTTCAAAAATGTTGCTATATTCCAGCTGTAAATCACTATACTACATATTGAAGAAACCTACAGTAAAGACGCCTGAAAAGCAAGGCATTCGTACTTCCAGAACTACAGGCCACTTCTATAAAGCTGAAAACACTGAATGGACGTTACCTGTAATGTTTCAGTTAGGACTTGTCTTTGGTATATAACATAAACACTTGTACCACCCGGCCATGTATACTTCATTGTTTTGTATAGAATGTCCAAGTAAGTTACTAGATTACAGCTGAAAAGTACTATGCAACATACTGAAGAAACCTACTGTAAACATACGAGAAAAGAAGCACTTTTGTACTTCCAAATATACAGACCAGTACTATAATACTGAACACACTGAATGCACGTTACATGTGTTGTTTCAGTTAGGACGTGTGTTTGGTTTATAGAATAAACACTTGTACCACCCGGCCGTGCATATTTCATGGTTTTGTATAGAATGTCCAAGTAAGTTGCTAGATTCCAGCTGAAAAGCACTATACAACACTTTGAAAAACCTACTGTAAAGAAACACGAAAAGGAATGCATTCATATTTCCAGAGCTACAGACAACTACAATAATGCTGAAAACAGTGAATGCCTGTTACATGTGATGTTTCAGTTAGGACATGTGTCTTGTACCACCCGGACATGCATAATTGATGGTTTTGTATAGAATGTCCACTTAAGTTTTTAGATTCCAGCTGAAAAGCACTATGTAACATTTTGAAAAAACCTACTGTAAATATACAGGAAAAGCAATGCGTTCGTATTTCCTCAGTTACAAGCAACTACAACAAAGCTGAAACACTGAATGCATGTTACATGTGATGTTTCAGCTAGGACATGTATTTGGTTTATTGCATAAACACATGTACTACCATGCCATGCATACTTCATTGTATTTTATTGAATGTCCAGCTAAGTTGCGAGATTACAGCTGGAAAGCACTATACAACATATGGAAGAAATCTTCTGTAAAGATGCCTGAAAAGCAAGTCATTCATACTTCAAGTGCTACAGGCCACTACTATACTGCTAAAAACACTGAATGTTCTTTACATGTGATGTTTCAGGTAAGCCTTGTGTTTGGTTTATAGCATAAACACTTCACCAACCCGGCCATGAATATTTCAGGGTTTTGTATAGAAAGTAAAAATAAGTTGCTACATTCCAGCTGAAAAGCAGTACACAATGTATTGAAGAATCCAACTGTAAAAATACCTGAAAAGCATCACATTTGTACTCCCAGAGCTACAGGCCACTTCTACAATGCTCTCCCTCTCCTATCAGCTATCAATTTCCTATAGCTCCTCAGCTAGGAGTCATACTTCACGCACAGATAACCTCACCATACTGAGATTGTTTGGCTTGAGTTTGTACCGGTTTTGTTGCTTTGTTATTTTCTACTTAGAGAGGTCCCAAGGCTCCTTAGAAAGGAAGTCACTGGCCACTTCTGCCTGTAAGCCAACCTACTGATTTCTAGCACCCTAACTTTTCATTCAGTCTTAAAAACTTGCGTCTGTGACATTTTAGAGAAATATTTAAGGTAACAATTGTATTTATTAGGTTCACTGGAATGGCCATAGGATAAGCTATTTTAAAAACAGCATAAGTTAATCAGGTGCACCTATGAAGAGATTTTTAGAGACTCAAGCATACACTGTCCACTTCAGCATCTGGGGCATTTTCAAACACACTCTGAGCACTTAGAACTTTGTCTTCAGCAAACTGACTTATGTTCTCACATAGAGACCATGCTACATTGAAGAGCCCTGTGCTGGGCTGGAGAAATGGCTCAGTGGTTAAGAGCACTGACTGCTTTTCTAGAGGTCCTGAGTTCAATTTCCAGCAACCACATGGTGGCTCACAACCATCTGTAATGGGATCAAATGCTCTCTTCTGGTGTGTCTAATAGTTCACAGTGTACTCATATACATAAAATAAATAAATAAATAAATAAATAAATAAATAAATATTTTTTAAAAAAGAAAGATGGTATACATTTTGGGGAAAAAAAGAAAAGCCATGTGTTTAAGAGCATAGGAGCAACACAAATTAGGAATGATATATTTTTAAAGAGAACACCAAGTTGGATAGGCAGAGATGACGCATGCATCTGTAAAGAATTAGATGACGGGATTAGTATTATCAAAATACATTGTAAAGAATTCTCAAAAAATAATAGAAATAAAAAAAATAGATGTGAGTATAAAACATGCCTTTTTTAGCACAGTATCATCAACATTTATCATATTGGAGCAAAACCAAAATGTCTTTCCTTCTTATGGCTGAGTAATATTCCTCATGCAGATGGACACTGACTTTACTATTATTCTTCTATTGATGAGTTCTTCTCTTGATGAGTACTTCTATTGATGAAGTGGAGTGCTGCCACTTTGGGCTACTATAAGCTATTGTGGGCATTGATATTTAAAGGTTTGCAGTGTTGCTGTTTTCAGTTGCAGACGGTGTCCACAACAGAGGCAGAAGTGGTTTTAATGGGCATGCAGAGGAAAGAAGGGGGTAAGTCGGCCTAGCTTTAGTCTCTTTTCCTTTGCCCTCTATAGATAGTAGGAAGACCTTTCTTTGCCTTGAACTCTATTCTTTTAACTCCACCACCCAAGCACTGGAAGCATTATAGGCACACACTATCACCTCCTGCTTCTTTTCTTAGTGATATTAATTTCTTGGGAAAATGAGAATGCCATCAAGCCCCTCAGCCTGATGGGAGCATATTCTTGTAAACCTAGCACCCAGGAGGTGGAGGCTGAAGGACAGGCAGTCAAGATCATCCTCTGCTACATTTAAAATTTGAGGCCAACCCAGTATACATGAGACTCTGTCAAAGAAGAGGAAGAAGAAGAGGAGGAAGAGGAAGAGGAAAAGGAAGAGGAGGAGGGGGAAGGAGGAGGAGAAAGAGAAGGAGAAGGAGAAAAAGAGAAGAAAGGAAACCCTCAGCTAACTAAAACTAAAGAGTTAGTAGAGAAAAAATGTTGAAATTTTGAGAAAAAGAAAGAAATTTAGTATTCCAGAGATGAGAGTGACATTTTCATTGAATTATTTAAAATTGGTCTGGTAAAGTGGCAAGAGAAACACAATATATCACTCCAGGAAGCCAGTAGCCCAGCTTATGAGACATAAGAGAGGTAGATTCCAATTTGTTATGGGTGCCATGCACACCGATTACTTTTTTAAGATGGAGAAGATTAAAAAACACCCAAGATGCAGTATCAACCCGAAGACTGCCTGTGACTGTCACATCCACCACACCTGCTGCCCAAATGCATTGCAGACTGTGAGAATGTGCTTGTTCAACTTGACACTCCTGCTCGTTCCTCTCCACAGAGGCTTTCATCTTTGTCAGGTTGTGTTGGTTCGACAGGACCCCAAAATTTATTCTAGGGGGTCTCTCCTCCTTCCCTCTCCTTCACCTTCCATCTCTCTGGCCCCCCATACTGATACACTCCAATTTTCTCTCATAAGATGCTTTCCTCTTTCACTCCAACACACCCCACAACCTGGTTTCTTCTCTGTTAGATGGATTAGACTCAGAATAGTCTGTGCTCAGTCCTGGGGCACTATTTTAGGACCATGGACAGCATCACTATGTCCTAACAGCTGTATCTTGATCCTATTCAGTCCACATGACAGGGCATTGTGAGATGATCAAATATCAACCAGACCTTGTCTTCAGTGGGACTCACAGCAGAGTGTGGAACAGGCTACTCTATAGAGAGCTGTGGTATATATATAGGACACTGGTGGGAATCTTAGGACAGAAGAACCTAGAATTAGTCTTGAGTAGTAGCTGCTATGGAAGAAAACATTATGGAATAAGAGGTGTGGAGCCTGGAAAACTTGAAGGCACTTGGAAGCCAGTGAGTGCAGGTATCAGAAACATCATCATCATCATCATCACCATCATCATCACCATCATCATGACCACCACCACCACCATCACCACCACCAGCAGCAACATCATCACTGTTACTATCACCATCACCACCACCATTACCACCACCACCAGCAGCAGCAACAGCAGCAGCAGCAGCATTATTTACAGCCTTCAGGACTGGCTCACTTAGGGTGATGCATTTAGGTAGGGTATAGGGAAAAGAAGATTCAAAAGGAGAGCAGGTGTGGATATAGGCTGGAAAAAGGATGAGGAGAACATGAATTTAGGAATGAATATAACTCGCAGGGGCACACATGAGGTGAGGTGACAGAACAGTAACATTTGAACATTTCTTTGTTACACAGGATAGTTCTCGATGACCACGGGGAATGGGGGAGGTAGTAAGAATGGAGGAATTCCATTCAGAGTTTTAGTGTGTCAAAAGTGGTCCCTAATTAAAATTTAAAAACTGGGCTGGAGTGATAGCTCAGCAGTTAAAAGCACTGAATGCTCTCACAGAAGACTCAGGTTTGGTTCCCAGCACCCACAAGGTGGCTCACAACTATCTGTGATTCCAAGGGGATCTGATGCCCTCTTCTGTCCTCCAAGGGCACCAAGCACACACATAGATGCAGGCAACACCCCATATGCATAATATAAAAAAATCTTTAAATTAAAATGGAATATCATTAAACTTTCATCTTGCAAGCCATGCTAGGCCCATTTCAAGGAGCTGATGGGGATGGATTTATAAAGTCTGGATCTATAAAGCTAGCTTAAACAGCTGAGTGAGGACTGCCCTCAACCACAGATATTTCTTCCACCAAAGTGGGTCAAAGTCTGGGCCATCATGAGCGTGCAAGATTCTCATTTTAGGAAGTAGGACCCCTGCCTCAGACTAGCAAAGCTCTTACCATCAGCTGACCCCTCCAGCTCATGGAAAATTAAATGATGGTTGACATTCAGTAGGGAGTGAAACTCACTCACTTTATATGGATAAGAAGTATCCATATAACGATGCTAGGGAAGCTGGGAACCCACATGCACTTCCTGCCAACATTCTTAGAATTCTAGCACAGACTAGTCGGAGATACTTTAAAATAGTGTCTGACCCAGTATCCTTAACTTGGCACTGGACAGATTGCTCAGTGGTTATAGCACTCAGCACTCACTGCTCTTGCAGAGGACCCAGGTTTGATTGCCACCACCTACATGGTGGATCACAACCATCTATAAATACAGTTCCAGGGGATCTGATACCCTCTTCTGACCCTGGTTTGCACCAGACTTGCATTTGGTGCACACATGTATACTCAGGCAAAACACTCATATACATATTAAGAAAAAAATTAAGAAAGCCAAAACCTCAGTGTAATAAGGAGTGTATCCATAGTGACACCATTTAAATGTGACAAAGGCAGGAACCAAGCCTTGTCCCAGCTCAAGACTTTTGCCATTGTCTGAGGATAACTTCTCAGAGAAAATGTTGGAAATTATTGGCAGTATTTTGTGCCTGTCACTGGGCTAACCTTGACTGTATTCTCAGTCCAGGAGCTTTGGCTAATAGATTCAGCATTTTCCAGGCAGCCTAGAGAATGGCTGAGGGCTAGGCAGCAGGCCAAAGCAACCCTGGGATGTGAGTGAAGAGAAGAGCTTGCCTTCAGAAACCTTGTCTGTGATGTAGTTGTGGTTGACTGGGTCCTTGGGGGTGCTGAGAATACAAATAGGATTGTATATAGGTCTCTCTTGATTACTCAATGTGGAGATGCTGTTACCAAGGAACCAGACCCAAAAAGCGTGAACAAAAAATATTTTCAGTGATTTAAAGTGATGCTCATCACGTGAATTGGGCATGAAGACATGAAGTTGCCCCCATGGATGGGCAACTTCCTAAGAAGTCTAGCATAGATGTAGCCAGGTGGGAGTGGGGATGCAGTATAAGCAGGAAATACTGATGGTCTGGAGGCTCATGGTTACTAAGAAGCCAAAGAGAGTAGAGGCAAGAAGTGAGAAGCCACATGCCAGACAAAATCAGGAGCTCAAAGATTAAATATAAGGACAGGGTCTCTGAAGATGCACTTGAAATGTATAGAGTAGACTAAGATATAGATGTTAGGAACTGATATTCTTCCTCCCATTTTTATAAAGGAATGCCCAGATGTGGCACATCATCCAAATAGGGACGCTCAACACAGGCCTGTTGCACACTCTCACATTGCCTGCTTATCAAAAACCCAGAAAGCTATGAATATTTTATTGAAGGCTATTCTTTAAATTTATCATTATTACTTTATTTTATGTGTATGGCTGTTTGGCCCACTGTATGTCTATGGACCATATGCCTGCCAAGTGACTAAGAGTACTGTCTAAAGTAGGCCAGAAGAGGATTTCAGAACCCTTGGAACTGGGGTTACATGTGGTTGTGAACCACCATGTGGGTGCTGGGGATCAAACCTTGGTCCTCTGCAGCCTGGGTTTTTAACCACTGAGCCCTCTCTCCAGTCCCTTGAAGATGATTACTTTTCTCTGTTGTATGGGGGTAACTGCATGAGCCATGGCTCCACCTACTTAAGCACTTCATGGAGTTCCTCGGTATGCTCTGTCCAGACGATGTCACATGATGCTGCCACATAGTGTGCAGGTCTGCCATCCTCACTTGCAGCATCCAGATGTGGAGTCACTACCTGTTGGACTGCTGTGAAAACAGCAGAGAAAACTCCAAACACATCTGGAAGGAACATGGAAGAATATTTATTTGGTCTCTAGAACTAGATTCCTCCCCATTCCTGCACCCCCCACCTCAGGACTAGATGGGCTCTGTTCTAGCAACACTTTCTGGTCAGGTGGTGGGGAGAACCCTTTCTAAGTACAAAGTAACTTTATTCATTCCTTGAAACAGAAACAAGCAAGGAAAATATATTTATCAATCAAGTAACATTATTATAATCTTACTCCATTTTCTGTTGCTATAACAAAGCACATGAGGGTAGATATTTAACAAAGAAAAGGAGTTTATCTGCTTTATCATTTTGGAGGTTAAATGCCCAAATTCAACTTACATGTTTTCAATTTCCGGCACCTACTTGGTCACTCACAATCACCTATAATTCTAGCTACAGGAAATTTATTTACCCTCTTCTGGCTGCTCTACATGACACGGCACATGTGATATAACACACATATGTGTAGGTAAGACACTCATATACAAAAATAAATAAAGAAGACAAATTATAAGACATATAATCAGGCATAAGAACTGTAGAGTTAATTGGGTACATCTACTTTTCTTTGTCTTGTTCAACTAATTCTCAAAATGGGGAAGGGGATATTTACCTTTTATGGCTAAATATCATGCTTCCCCAAGAAATTTAATTACAGAATGCTAAAATCAGACCATTCAAATCAGCTAAGTGAATTATAATTAGTCCAAAGCAATGGTTATAGAATGCCAAGCAGAAAGCCTGAGAGTGTCTCTGGGTCCTGGATAGAGAGAGCTTGCCACAGCAAAGAGACTGAATTCCAAGCCGTATCTCAATGGTTATTTCTGTGCCCTATGTACTCAAAACCACTACCCTGATCTAGTAAAATGGGGTTTTATCCTATTAAAAAACTATGGAGTGAAATGAACTTGACCATGATTATTGCTCTATCTCTAAAAGGATATGTTATATATTTTATTAGTTCTTTGAGAGTCTTATACAATGTCTTTTGATCATATTGACTTTCCTTGCCCAATTCTTCCCACATTTACCCTTTCTTTCCCTACCCATCTAACATGTTCTCTCTCTCTCTCTCTCTCTCTCTCTCTCTCACTTCAAAACCAATTATATTCCCTGTATATTCTTGGATGTATAATCTTACACTGGAGCATGATCAACTTACCAGGGGCAACACTCTTAGAGAAAATTGTCTCTTCCCAACAGCACCTTGGCTAGATGTGAGATTTAATGCCCAACTCCCCCTCTCTGTCCTGGGATTTGGTCTAGCTTGATCTTGCAGAGGTTTATCTTGGGCTTGCACAGATCTAGCTTGGGCTTGCACATGTCATGTACATGCTGTCATGACCACAGTGAGTTGATAAATGCAGCTGCATTGATGTATACAGAAGACACTGTCTTCTTGTGGCAATTACTGTCTCTGGTTCTTTGCTTCTCCCCTCTCTTCCACAGTAATACCCATGCCTTGGAGGGAGTACATTTAAATATTTTTCTTATAGTTGAAAAGTGCCCAGCACTTTGTTTATAGAGAATGCAGATAAACGGTGCTGCCAGGGAATGGGATTTGTTCTTTTTCCTGCATCCCTGCTATCAGTACAAACACTGTATAAGCCTTAAAGCATGGTGGAAGAGTCCCCTCTCCAGGCAGCACTGGAGGTGATGAAGAATCTACTTAGGAGAAGAGTTGTGGACTTGATATGCCTGATGAGAAGGACAGAAGACCTGTTTGTTTATAAAACTGGTGGGCTGGGACTATGGAACTTGACCGCATTGGTACAAGGGCATCATGTAACCCAACAGCAGGATAAACCTGAAGCTGGATGAGTCTTCGAACATTTACTCTGAATTCCTCATTCCACATAAGGGGATGCATGGTTTGTGCTAATACTCAACATCCATATAAAGTATTCTTAGTGCTAATACTCAACATCACTACAAAGTATCCTTAGCAAAAGTGCACATGTGAAAATGGATGTACATCTCTGGGGTGGGAGGACCTGATGATCCTGTACTTCCCCTAAATCCCCAAATTCAAGGTTTTCCACACCAAATGGCTGAGGAACGGGGGTCAACAGGAGATTGCCAGTGTCCAGGAAACAAACATATAATTTTCCTTTCCTAAAATAGCCAAGCAATTACACTAGGGATGATCTGAGAGAATTTCAAAGATGTGAATGAGTCTGGACAAATCAGAATTCCAGTCAGTGAGTGAAGAACTTATGGGTTCAAAGCCAGAATCATAAATCACAGAGAGACACAGAGTTCTTGAAAAGCAGCCTGAAGGTCAGGTTTGATCAGGGTGGGTGGAGAGATGAGTAAGAGGGACTAGAGAGGCCATTTGAGGCAAAGCCAAGCTCCATAATTTGATTTTTGAATGTCCTCAAACGTTGTCCTGCTAATTAAGGTCGAAGTCTACCATTGTACAAATAACTCTCTGAGCTTGACACAATATGGAGGACCCTCTTCACTGGCAGGGCTTCTCTAACCTTGTCTGGGGAATTAAAAAATCCCTATATGTCATTACTTGCAGAACGTCAAATAGCCTTGGTTAATATGGCAGGTTCAACTTCTTTTCTCCTATAAGAACCTGTTCAGCTAGCACCTGAGATTCCTGAAATGCTTCCCCATGCTAATGAGGCATCTCAGTACCCTCAGCCTTCAGCCAATGACCTGTGTCCATCTTGGATGTTTCTAACATCAGTCCCCCAAAACTATATAAGCTTCAACTACCCCAAGTAAAGTTGATCTGCACCTCCACAGCTAGTCTTCATCACCATAAGTACTCATAGGGCTTCTGAACCCCTCTTCCCACCCCTCCCCCATCCTCCATCTCTGCTCCCTTTGCCTTCATGGACCAATATCAGCCAACGATCTCCAGGTGTAGAGAGGGTCACAGTTGGTGCCTAATGTGGGCCCCCAGAATGAACCAGAGATTTGTGAGTACTCCCTCAAACAAAAGAGGGTAGGGGGACCTTGTCTGATCATCCTGACCTTAGTATTGCTTAGCTCCTTTCTTGTTTTTGCTCTATGATCAGTTTGAACCTTCATGCAGGAATACTAGAAACAGTTTGTGGAAACATCTGATGCTTGGTAGTGGAGTGACACTCTGATATTAGCCAATGGTTTCTCTACCTTCTTTCTAGACCTCAACAGCTTCAGGCTTGAGATGGAAACACCTTGTTTTCTGGCTCATGTGACGCCATCTCCAGCCATAACAACACATTTCTAGTCTGCTTTTATGGGAGATAGATAGACAAAGAGGTGTACTCCTTTTCCAGGAGCAATTGCTACCTACCTCGAGGCTGTGTTGGCATACTGCCAGGGTGTGTAGGCAGGGAAAGGGAGGAGCCTGCAGAGTAAACACAGGCATGCATTCCCTACCTTCCAGGAGCACTCAGTCTATCCCCTACAAGCTAAGAACTGGCTTATGGCAGGGGAGCTAAAAACAAAAGACAAAGTGAATGGCTGGCAATCACAGAGAGTGTTTCTTCCCCAGACTAGGAGCAAGAAAGATCTGCCAGACCATAGGCACAGCTGAATTCACATGGCCAAGTCAAGTCCTCTGGGCAGAGTGACTACATATGTTATACCTGTCAGCTCTGCTGGAGCACAGAGCTGCAAACCTGAATCACAGGAATAATGGGTGGAGTTTTGCTCTTATAGCTGGAGATAACATAGCTTAGAACAACAGCAGCTTGCCTAAAACTTAGAATTTTCATGCTTCTTTGATTAAATTTTGTTTAAATGCTTGTTTTTCTCTAGTAACAGGATTACCTAAAAGAATGTTCATGCTTTAAAATTGTTTACAACTTATAAGCAATGGTAGTACAGGCATATCTAAAATTTATCACTTTTTGTAAATTTAAAAACTCTTTTAAACTTCAGAGAGTTATCTTGGATCAACCTCCCACAGGCCAAATGGATTACATTAAATGTAGCTGCTTGTATTACTAATGCTAATTATGTTCCCCCAAAATCTGTTTACAGAGAGTGTCTGCACATAGCTTCAGTCCTCAGTTGGTTCGGATTGGCAAATAAAGATGTCAACAACCAATAGCTGGGCAGGGCAGACAGGGGCGGAACTTTGGGATTCCCAGACTTGGGACTGGGAGGAAGAAGGACATCTGCCTAGCTGAGAGAGTGTGGAGGAGAGGAGAGACGTCATGCCCAAGAAGAGTGCAGGACAGAGAGGTATAGCCGCCATGTGAAGAGTGCAGCCTAGAGGGCTGCCCAGCTGGGTCTAGGGCAGCTAAGATAGAACATAGAATTAGTAGGTAATAACTCAGGGTTATCTGCAGGAGATAGAGGTTAATGGCATGGAGGTCAGGAAGTGGTCCAGCTATTGTGCTGTTTAAGGCATATTAAAATATAAAGGCTGTATGTGTGTTTTGGGAACATAAACCATTGAGGCAGGTAGTAAACCCACCAACATGTTTCATTATTATCTATTTCAACAGATGGTGCTCATGTAAGACTCTGACGAGCCTTAGCTACCAGGAACTCCCCCAACCCGTGAGTGAACCACATGAAGATTGATACAAAAGCAAGAGGAGATTATTGCTCCAGTGTGTTGGGGTCGTATGCATCCAAAGGAGAAGTGATGACCCCAGGCAGCCAGTTCAGCCAGTTTTTATACAGTTTTTAGGAGTAGAATAGAGTAACAGCCACTAGGCACAATGTGACTGGTAGAACAGTGTGACTTGTAAACTGATTGGTCCTTAGGAAATGAGGTAGCAAGGACTTCCCTTATCTGCTGGTGCCCCCTTCCCCCAGGAATGTAATCAGCCTCTTTGTTCCAGAGGAGAGGGAGTGCATACATGCTCTAAGGACCTCTCCTTTCTGGAAAGGCAGGGGACCTTGTGGAATTTTCCATAGGCTCTGATCTCAAATCTCCCCCTGCCAGGGTTTTGCACCCCTGTTATGATTATTCTGCAAGTTTATCTGTATAAGGAGAGGAAGGCAGCACTACCCACCATCTCCTTGGCACCTGCTGAGGCCACAAAGCTGCCTTTGTCCAGACACACCATCTGACTGAGAGACTTTCAAGAGAAGCAGGTGATGGCATCCACAGTTGACAGACAGCCTTGGGTCACTCCAGTGACAGACAAACTCTCTTGCCAGAGACAAGTGACTGCTAAACTTGAGAGGACTTGCACAGTATTGAGAAAAAAATGTTTTATCTATGTAAATGAATCAAATGTTGTTCGAGACCAATGTTTATACCCTCAAAAAAGTGAACAGACTTACTCTCGAGATTTCAATCCACTGAGCAATTAAGTTAGTTCAATAATCCCTTGCCTTCCTGGCTCCTATCAACGTATTGGTTTATTTTGATCCTTATACCCTGTCTTATCCAATTTTAAAACAGCAGATAGTAGCATTGCAAAATCACTGCTAATTGGATTCTGATTCAGTACCATGTCATCCACGCTGTCCCCAATATAGAGGTTGAGTACATTTAGTGACATTTCTCCATTAAAAAATAAAACAGTTGTAGATATTGCTCTGCTAATTAAGTTTGAAGTCTACCACAGTCTGAATAGCCTCCTGAGTTTGGGTGATACGGAGGACTCCCTTCACTGGCAAGGTTTCTCTTGTCTGGGGAGTTCAAACCCCGCCCCCCACACATCATTACCTACAGAATGTCCCATATCCTTGGTTAAGATGACAGGTTCAACTTCCTTTCTCTTCTCTTGATAAGAACCTGTTCAGCTGGCACCTGAGATTCCTGGAATGACTCTCTATGCTAATGAGGCATTTTTGGTACCTTAAGCCCTCAGCCATCCCATCCTGGATATTCTGACCCCTGTCCACACAATTATATAAGCCTTGAACCATCCCAAGTTAAATTGATCTGTCTTCCCACAGCTGGTCCTGGTGTCGTCACTTACTGTAAGTGCTCACAGGGCTTCTGAACCCATCTGTCATCTCTGCTCCATGTCAAAGGCTTGAACAGAAGAATGGTGCTACTGGGAGGTGACAGAGTTGTGGTCACAGCCTAGCTGTAGTCACTAGGATCATGATCTCAAGGAAGATAGTATGGTCCTGGCCATTTCCTCTTTCTAAATATCATTTTCAGACATGAGGTGGACTTCCTGCAAATTTGTGTTGTTGGCATTCAGAAATTTGTGGATTTGTTTAGATTTCTTTCCTCTAGGTTATTTATTGCCACTGTCCTACAGTGCAGAAGGATGTTGGCCAATGGTGGGCAGCGTTTATAATGGTGGTACCATAAAATTATGTTGCCTAGCAATATAATAACCATCCTGTCTTGTGCAAGCACAGTTGTTATGTTTATGCAATGACAAAGATCACCTGACAATACTGTTCTTAAATAGTCCCTTCATTGTAATGACACACACTTGCCTATACTCAAGAAATCCACTTTTTAATAAGTCTTTATTGTGGTCATAGAATCATAACAAATACCATTTCTGGAAGCCAGTCCCTATGCTGAGTGCACCAAGCTTCATGTCTATGCTACATTCCACTAAAATTACTTTTTGATAGATTAGAAAATAATCCAAAACAGGTGTCTCACCTAATCACACAGACAGTGGTTGTAGCAATTTTCTTCCCAGATAAAACCTTTCAGCTCCTAAGACTAAGAGAGGAAAAATGAATAAATAAATAAATAAATAAATAAATAAATAAATAAATAAATAAATAAATAAATGGGGGCTGGTGAGATGGCTCAAGTGGTTAAGAGCACTGACTGCTTTTCCAGAGGTCATGAGTTCAATTCTCAACAACCACATGGTGGCTCACAACCATCTGTAATGATATCTGATACCCTCTTGTGGGGTGTCTGAAGACAGCTACAGTGTACTTACATATAATAAATAAATAAAAATTTTTAAAAAAAGACTAAGAGAGGTAAAATATTGCACCCTGAGGGAAACTCCTGCAGGATGGATGCTCAGGAAAGGATACACCTCAGAAGTGTCAGGAAGTCCCTGAAATTTATCATTAAATTCATTAGGTCTCTCCTTCCCCAAGTGTATATAAGCAATAAAGAGTGCTGAGATATGTTTTCAGACCTGCTCACCTGCCAAGAAGAGACTTAGACTAGCCAAACTGCCTGAAGGAGGCAGAGTTGCTGAGCTGCCTAGAAGATTCTTAGAGCAAACTAGAAGAAAATTAATAGGTCACTAAAGCAATCTTTTCAAGTCAATATATTAAATGGAAGGCAGCCAAGGTTTTGTGTAGAAAACCCCAAGTCATGAAATTCTCTTTCTCAAGTTCTCAGAAATAGGTGGTGACATATAGCTTTTGGGATTTCTTAAGATTAAAAAAAAAGCATTATTTATTTTTATTCTGCAACTTCCTTGTTCTGTAGATGTACCCAGTCTCTTGATGTTTTAATTATATTTTTTATTTGTATATTCCTGTGAATGAAAGCCTCACTAATCCACTGCTGTCCTGAGATCAAAATGGAGGTTTTTCAAATTCTTTTGGCTTTCTCTTCAAGCAGGGTTGGTTAGTCAACAGTCTTTTCTTCCAATTAAATAATTTTTTCTGGCTCCTTTTGGAGCAAATATCACAGTCAAGGTGAAATGGATATTTTGGGATTGTAAATTAGGAAGAATTGAATGGATACGCAAATTATAAAGGCTACTGGCGGAGTCGAGGGCAGCCTGCCTGAAAAGAAGGCAGAAAAATCACGCTTACAATCAAATCACTTGTATGTCTTTGTACATCAGCTTGCTTCACTCTTCTGTCTAAAAAAGGAGAATGGTGGGCTGGAGAAATAGCTCAGCAGTCAAGAATGCATGCTGTGCTTCCAGAGGACCCAAGTTCGGATCCCAGCAACCATGCTGGGCGGACTGCCTGTAACTCCAGCTCTGGGGGACATGACACCCTCTTCAGGCCTCCTCAAGCAGTATGCGCATGTGCCCAAACCCATCCACCTTCCCCCACATGCACTTAATTAAGCAAGGTCTTCAATCCAGATGTAGCTGCACAAACATAAGAATGAGCACACGTGTTCTCCATGAATTTTCTACGAGCACTAAAAGAAAACTAGGAAGGGGTATCGGGGACCAGTTGATTTCATGGCTCCAGGGCTCTGTGGCTGGTATCACCATGATCAAGGAGGGAAAGTCCACTCCCGTTGCGCTCTGAGGTCTATAAACCAGCCACGAGAACAAAGCCCCAGATGTTTACCGGAGAATAAGCTGTGATTTCCTTGTTCTTTATCAGTACCCAATTAGAAGCAGATCTGTCCAGGACACTGTAATAAATTATCCATCTGGAGGCATGCAGAGCAACTCGCTTAGAGGGGACAAGCAGGCTGTCTGAAGGTTGGATTTGGTTCAAAGCCAGATGACATCTTTTTGCTTGGAAAACTCAAGACTGCTCTGAACCTGGAGAAAGTGGGTTGCAAGATGTGTATAAAACAACCACTTGTTGTTGGGGCAACAGTATATGTGATGTGTGAAAAGTCACCAGATAGGTCAACTGGATATCCAGTGGGCCAGTGAGGTAGCCAATGAGCAAGAAGGGCTCACATGGGTCAAGAGGACATTAGATGGGCAGGTCAGACCATGTGAACTCTGATTCTGAAAAATATAAAGGACCAAGTTTCTTCCATGTCCCTTTGGCCATCTAGTAGTACCTCCTCCCCTGGTCATAATGATCCATCCCAGCTGTGGTGGCCATGTGACTTTGCTTGCCAGCCTTCCTGACAGATGTTTTAACCTATTCTTCAATGGGTAGCATCTGTGCACACTTCCCAAGGCATCTGCTTCTGTTTGAAAACATGGAGGAATTGCTAGTGACTGCCATCCCCTCAGTAGGAAATGTGTGAAGGGTATGTATCAACCTTTCCAGTGGAAGTATATACTGCAGTCAAGCAGCCTTCTAAGTTCAGAATGTGAACACTCTAGCTTCCTAAATACTCATTCTGAAAGGAGATACTTACTTTATATACCATCAAAATTAACAAGGCAGCATAGGTTTCTAGAGACTGCTCTTGCCTCAATTCTGTGATATCATCTTAGCCTTACTCCATGTCTTTCACACTTCTCTCAGTTCACTGCCTCTTGTTGGTGATAACTGCCTACTGTGTTCTAAACAACACATGAGATGCCAGACAAGGAAGTCACATAAGGCATTAGAAAACAGAATGGAGGGAAAGACTGTGAACAACCAAAAGACAAGTACATCCAGGGTCAGGGAGGGGCTTGCATAGGACTCAGTGGTACTGTTGTTACCCTGAGTCTGAAGCATAGTTTTTGTCCCATGTAACATCTCAGAATCACACTGATAAATAGATTCAGGCATGTGCTCAAATGAGCACAGGTTTGCCTTTATTTCCTCAGTGTGGTTCATCCTGGCCACAAGATAAATGCTTATTGACATGGTGAATGAAGACTTACAACACTCACCTCTACATGGAGAAAACAGGAGATACTGGCAGTTTACAGCAATCATTGGTAACTAGAATACATCTCTTTTCTCATGTGTCAATAAGCCCATGTTTAACCAGGCCAGAGAAAAAGGGAAAGTAGTTTCCACCCTCGAAGCACACACTGTTCAGGTGCTTGCCTGTTCCCTCAAAGAAATTGGCATCCTCTAGTTCCTGTTCAGCACACATTTTCACCACTCTCTGTGGTGAGATGGTATCTAGTTTATGAAGAAAAGCAGAAAGGATCAAAAGAACAAAGTCTCCAGCCCAGAAAGGAACTAGTAGCAGTTACTAGGTACTAGAGGTCAAAGCCAACTGATCTTAGCCATTATACCTGACGTGTCTCAATAGTCCTGCCTCTAATATGCTCTATGGCCCTGGCAGGATCAGGAAATCTGGGGAAAGAATGCTAATTTAATTTCTGTAAAATACTTTGTCAAGACCACATTCCTTCCATGTCCTTCTCCATATCTTCATACTCTTCTCCATATCATCTATATTCTTTCATGTTCTTCCTTCATGTCATTCTATGTGTTCTCTTTCATGTTCCCTCCATGTGTTCCTCCATATTCTTCTCCGTGTGCCCCACCATGTTCCATTGCTAATCCATGTTCTGTGTCCTCCTCCACGTTTCCCTCTACATCTTGCCCTACATCCATCATGTCACTCCCTATCCCTTCCTCTGTGCCCCTCCTCCATCTTCTCCTCCACATCCTCAGCTTTTGGAAGGTGAATGAGTCTAACAAGCCAAAGCCTTTTTTACTTCTAATAGGGCATATAAGATTAGGATATGAAATTGAACATTGAATCTCTATGACAAGGCACTCTGGGGATTTGTTTTCTCAGCCTTGCAAGGAAGCCCATACTTACTTTTAAATTAGACTTTCCCTAATTAGTAGATAATGTGCCTTAATTGTTTTATCAAATAAGCTCCATTTTTTTCTACTAGAGTATACAAACAAATTCAGAAGTAAGGACAGAGACACATCTGTTTATTCTTCTGTATTTAGTTGGTGACAAAGCATGCTTAGAGACCCTTTGTCACACTCAGATGTAGCAGCTGGAATCAAAAAAGGTCCAGGATCCCTGGTGTAGGCAGAGCCCTGAGTGTAGAGAGGAATCACTATGGAAGTCCTCAGCTGCAGTCTCCATTGACTTCAAATTGAGACAATTACATGGAAAGCCAGGTTGCTGGAACACCATTCTACTCCTTCAGTCTCCTTTTGAATGAAACTTTCAATAATAACTAACTATATAGTTTACTACAACTTACATACTTCTTACTTTCAAATAGAGTGTGTTTTATTAACAGTTTGCTAATTCTATACTGTCTCATGTTGGAATAAGTTTTGGGGGCATCCTTGGAAGGTTTTACCAGAAATTTAGTCAGCACTTTTTTGTCTCTTAGGATCATTTATCTTCTGAGCCAAGAGGAATCGTTTTCTTACTGTCCTAGATAGCTCCCCACCCCACTCCTTAGCTGGGGAAAAAAAGTTCCTTGGGTGACTGCCACCAAAAGAACTAAATTAGAGAGAAGGGGTGCACCTTAAAGGGGAGACAGTTGGTGGCCAGGCAGTGCTATAGTAGAAGGAGTGAAGGCTCTACCAAAAAGACATTTAGGAAATGACAGGACTATGCTCCTGCATGGTCCTCTAGGCCTGCCTCCTACATATAACTCTCAGAGCAGATAGCCATTATCTTCCCAGCATGGGTCTTCTACCCAATCCCTCATTCTCAGGAGGTAGGTTCATGGGGCAGCATCTCATACAAGGTAACTCTGCCCAGACACATGTTGCATCCAGCCCCAGTTACTGGAAAAGATATTTTATCACTGGTCATTTCTTTTTCTCTTGAATGATCTCCTGAGGAGTAGATTAATCTGGGCCTGCCTTTGAAACTAACACGACAGCACAAAAGCCCTGTTACCTGGAACTTCAGTGCCTGGAAACAGTAGGTGCTGTTGGTGGGGAGCCCAGAACTGTGGGGTATGAAAGCAAGAATGGGTAGATTTATATGTTCCTGTGTTGGCTGAGTCTGAGACACAGCTCACACCAAAATGGATGTTCCAGCTGTGCAGATGCTGAGCATTTGGCTTCTGTGTGATAACCTCTCCCTTCCTGCTGGACAACACTGGCCTTAGAGATGAGAATGATATGGAAAGACCAACTTCCCTGAAGTTGAGACTGGAGCAGAGGAGGGACAAACATGGGCCCTCTTGTGAGACTCCTGAAAGTGCTGCAGGGACACATCAGTTCTCTGAAGTGGCTTATACTCGGCCCATGGGCCAGCCTAGTTGCCACCCTCTCTACAGAGGCCTTGGTTCCTAAAGCCCATCCACATGAGCCCCCAGATGAAGGGCACAGCATTCACTGGTCTCTGCTGTTGTGGAAGCCAAGTCCACACAGCATATTGTATATCAAAGTCTGATCTTGAGGTCTTTGCCTTCAGATTTTAATCTACTATAATCAATAATTTGTTATACATAATGAAGACAAATGCTACATAATGGGCCTGTGTTTATTAAGTCAGTATATGACTCCTAGGGAATTCCTTGGCATTCTTGGTGTACGGTATAAATATTTTAAGATTCTGCCAGTAACAGGAGTTTCTGTGTATATTATACAGAGTTCTCTTTTATCCAGTGGATGGATGAACTGGTAAGTCAATACAGAGGCCATGGGGGTTCTGACTTCCAGATTTCTAGGGAGACTCAGGCATGTTTACCTTGGCAACAAACTTCAGAGTCTAGGACAATGACACAGAGGCAGCCTGGTCACAGCTACTCATCTAAGACAGAGTTTCATTGACCCACAGTGCAGGCTTATCTTGCTACATCCCTTCAGTTTTCCCAGGTGATCTGTGTAGCGCTATATAAGTTGATGGCCAGAGCTATAGAAGGATCACCCGGGTCTCCAAAGTATCCTTAGACAGAGACAGTATCAGAGAGAGAGGAAGACAGAAGCCCTGGGCATCCCTTCCACCAGGACCAAGGCTACAGAGATGAACAGCCCCAGGGACCCTGCTGGCAAGCTCAGTCAGTGTCCTTCTGCCGTCTCCCCAAGATCCCTTGGGAGCTTCATGGAGACAGGCTCCTGGAGGTTGCATGGAAGGCAGCTAATGACCAGTAAGCTTCCAGAAGGCAGTCACCCTGGAACTACAGTTTGAACTTTCTCACATGACCTTGTCCAGACCAGAGCCCCATCTCTCTCTCTTAAAAGAAGGAAAAGCTAGGGGGCTGCTAGTTCCCTGGGGGCTCTTGGGGCTCCTGGGGCTCCTGGGCAGGCAGGAGGTTCTGGAGAGAAATAAAATATGTCTTACAAATTAAGAGAGTGGCTAAAATGAGAGAAGATGCCAAAAATAGCTCTGCTGACTCAGACCCCACTCAGAGTTCTGTGAGAAAGTGCTGTGGGACAGGGGACTAACACCCCCAACCCCTTAACACCGCACCCCAACCCTCCCCCACCCACCAGACTTCACACTAACTCTACCACAGCTCAGGAAAGAAGTAGGAGGGATTTTGGAGGACACTTTGGGTCGTGTGTGTAGAAGTACCAACCAAGGACATATATAAACCAAGTCATGGAACACATCACTTGACAGAAGACTTGAGATTCTCTGCTCTGCTGTCCTCACTTGGTCTCAGACATCAGCCTCAAGCCCTCATGGTTGCAAAATGATAGCCAGGGTTCCAGACATCACCTTCATATCCACTAACCTCAAAGAGACATCGTGCTCCCTGGGAAGATCCAGGAAGATGTTTCCAGAGCCCTTGGCAAACTCCTCTCTGGCTCTGTTGGTGGCTGGAGCTGATGTGCATGCTTCTCCAGGCTGCCTAGAGAAGTGTCCACTCTTGGGTGCAATTACTAGGCCTAGGCTGCCTGGTCCATACTCCTAGGCTCAGGAGGAGCTGGGTGGGTATGTGGAGAAGCCTAGCTGTGCCCAAGAAGAAGGCCAGGGATCACTCAGGTAGTAACTTGGAGAGAATGTGATAGTGACTCTACCCCTGAAGAGGCATTGAGACAGGTTGTCACTATGTCTGGCCATCATGAGTCCTTCCCACACTTGAGCAGCCAGGAGAGCAGTTTCAGAAGAAAAAGAAAAGACTAGAAGAGCATGTGCCAGTGCAGCAGGTTTTGGAGGGAAGGACTATGGGAGTTTGTTATTCTTCAATCTACCTTGTTTAAAATAATGATGGAAGAGGTCACCTCATTTAAAATAATGATAGGAGAGTGAGCGCTGGTTTATTTTGTTTCGTTTTGTTTTGTTTTTGTCTATTCCTTGCCCTTTCAGTCAGGGCTTCATGTAACCACGGCAGGCCTCAAACTGACTATATAGCTGTGGTTAGCCCTGCTTCACCTACCGAGTGCAGAGATGCCAGGCCGCCAAGAGTCTATTCCTACGTCAGTAGATGATGCTGACCAGGGCGTTTCTGGAAGCAGCTAAATTGGATGAGGAATGCTGGTAGAACACCTGCACTGTGCTCGGGTATATGAGAACTGCTCTTTTTGTTTACTTTGATTGATTATGTATTTGCTTATTTATTTAGACAGGGTCTCATTTACCCCAGGTTGGCCCAAGTTTCACCATGTAGCCAATGATGGGCTTGCACTACTAATCATCTTGCTTCTACCTCTCCAGTGCTGGGCTTACAGATGTGCACTACCACACCCTGTTAAATATGAAATTTCTGTGCATATATGAGGGTGCATGGGCACACCAGTAAGGGGGACAAAGTGGAGTGTTAGGTGCTCTGCTTTATCTTGTTCCCTTGGGTTCGGTAGGAAAGCACAGTGGGCCAGAGTGCTGAACCTGGAGTTAAGCTGGAAGCCAGCAAGCCCCAGTGATCATCCTGTCCCTGTCCCTTATAGTACTTGGATTACAGATGGCAGTATGGCTGCACCTAAACTTTTATGTGGGTATTGGGATTTGAAATCAGGTCCTCATGCTTATACAGCAAGCTCTCTTATCCATGGAGACACTTCTTCAGCTACTAAGCAGCCCTCTGGTCATAGAGAATGGAATCCAGAATCTAAAAAATGCCATGAGTTCCTTTTAGGGCAATTCCAGAGTTTTCAGTGGGGTGTGGGCTGTGGGGTGTGGGTTGTGGGGTGTGGAGTGTGGGGTCTGGAGTGTGGGGTGTGGGGTGTGGGGTGTGGGGTGTGGGGTGTGGTCCACAAAGCAGTGATGGGCTGTGACTCTCCATTCCATGCCGTAACACCTGAGGCAATACAATTATGAGTTATGCAACTGTTCCTGAAAATAAGAATTATATTCTTTGTCACCGGTGATATGGACCCTCTTCCAACCCCAATCCCAGAGTTTATTTATAAGAAAAATGGGGTTAGCTGAGTCAGTGAGATGCTTCAGCAGGTAAGGGTGCCTGATGCCAAAGCTGCCAACTTGAGCTCCACTCCCAGAATCCACATTCTCGGTAACCTGGTAAGACACTCATTTGGTAAGAACTGTTGTTCTAGGGTGAAAAAGAAAAAGAAAAAGAAAAAGAAAAACAAAAACAAAAACAAAAACAAAAAGATAGGGGAAGCAGACACCCTCCCTAAGGTAAAAGGAACCATTCTGGACATTCTTGTGGATTTGGCTCTGTTCTCCCCACTTCATATTTGTGCTTTGGATTATGTCCATCAAAAATTTACATGTCAATGTCTCAACCCACCAGGATATAAAAATGTCACCTTGTTGGAAATGGGGCTCATTTGAGAGACAATAGAAGCCACTGAAGGTGTGTCCAGGAAGTATGGAAAGGAGAAATTGGGACATAAGACAGTCACAGACCAAGGGAAGAGGATGTAAACAGCCAGGAGACAAATGAGGTGAGAACAGCTGCTCTGCCACTATGAAAGACCCTGTCCAGACACACTGTGGTCTCGGACCTCAGATGTTATGGAATGTTGTCTGTTGGGTTTTGCTGTTGTTGTTCCTCTGTTAGCTCATTCTTTTATATCGTGTGTGTGTGTGTGTGTGTGTGTACCCCTCAAGTGTTAGTCCTTGTCTTCCACCATGAAAAGGCTTTCTTCATTTCTCACCAGGTTAACCAGCCCATGAGCTTCCAGAGAGTCTTCCATCTCTGTCACTTTTCTTGCCTTAGGAGCCATGAGATAAGAGATATGTGCTACCACATCTGCCTTTAGTTGGGTTCTGGGGATCCAAACTCAGGTTTATGTGGCTAATGTCTTACATATTGAACCATTTCTTCAGCCATGTCTGATGTTTAACCTACTGACCTGAAGTCCTTGGCAGGGACACCCCAGGAGATACACAATTTCATTCTCTTACATCTCCTCACCTCAGCCCAGCAGACACCTCTGTAGCCCTCAGGACACTGACAGTGGGGATCCTGGACTTTGGAAAGTCATTGGTTGGGAGTTCAGGATGTGGGGTCCCAGTACTCAGAAGGTGACAGAAATATTTCCAAGGTTCTTTAGAATAAGAGCAGCAGTGACCATTGGCTTGTAGAAATCAGAGGCTAGGGATGCTACCTCCCTAGAGCCTGGTTCATTTAGTCCTTCAGAGAAAGCTGGAGTCCTACCACCTTCTTTTCCAGGCTACTGATCTCAGCAGGGTACCCTTGTTTTTTTTACTACACTGACTGCAGATATATATGTGTGGTTCAAAACTCGTGTGGGGCGCGGGGTGGGTCAGGGTGCCCACACCCCGTAACCGAGGCTGTCCTGAGAACTGTGGTTGCAGAGGAGAGAGGGAGCCTTGCAGATGGCTGGGACAGGGAGAGCGGGGACAGGGTGCTCGGTGGCCTTGGATGAGTCCCTGGGGCAGCCCACGAAGGTGCAGGGACCGCTGCTGCAGCTGGAGCAGGGAGAGTGCCCCATGGACGGCTGCAGCAGGGAGTGCAGGGAGGGAAGGGAAGGCTTTCCCCGGCACGAGTTTCCCACTTACACAAAAAGAGTCCAGAGTTCCAGGAGACACATGGAATTGAAGACATGGAGATTTTATTGACCATGATAGTTGTATCTTGAAGTGAATGCTCTCCCACAAAATGCCAGGGGGGCTTCTTTATATTGGGGAGCAGGGAAAAAGGAGGGGCTAGGACCTTTAGGTAATACGTAAATCTTGAGACAGAGACCGGTTTTATGCCCTCTACCTGTGCCTTATATGACCCACTGTGTGTTAGGTCTCTGGGTTCTGGGGGCATGGCCAAATACCCCAGGATTTCTAATGACACCCTCCACAGCCATTGTCAGGTCACAGGTCAGAGGTCAGAGGTCAGAGGTCATAGGTCACAGGTCACAGGTCACAGGTCACAAGGGGAGGATGTCCACAGCTGACTCATCCACTGCAAAGTTCAAAGTGAACTAGTTCAAAGTTCAAAAGGTGGGACCTGGTTGGAGGAAGGTGGATGAGGTGATCAAGGGTATGCCTTTGAAAGATTTTTTTTTCTAGAAGTTTCTGATGATCACTAAGGAGGGAGCAGCACTTCAGTGCCATCCACACTGGGTGTCTAGTGTGATGAGGTGCTTAGCAGAGGCACAGCTTTGTTTGTCCCACTAAAACACAAAATTAATTCAGCCTCTTCTCCTGACCCCAAAATGTCTGAGGAATAGAACAAGAGGCGAGATGAAATATTCATAGCTTTGGAGTCTAGTCTCCCAAATGCGTGCAAATATAAATTGGCTGCTCCTCCTGAGATGGATCTATATTACCTGAGGGCTGTGAGTCTGGGGACAAAGGCTATGTGGGCACACACCACAGGTCCTCTTGAGGCTACACGGCCACAGAGACTGAACTGGGAACAGATGCTATAGGCTACAGAAAATGAACCCCTAAGGAGGGATGCTGAGGCCAGGTAGAGAATGAGCTCTGAACGCTGGGCCAAATTATGAATCCATGTGTTTGGAGGGCCAGAGTAGTAAATTCAGCTTCTTGTGTATCCATTACAATGCAACCCAACATGTGTGATTTATGGAATATTAAGTTAATACAGTATTATGAAATTAGCTTAATTCACTAAAGCTGTAATTTTAAAGTGAAAAACAATACATCCAGGCATAAACAATATCAACATTAGCATTTCTTGAGAGCTAAAACCAATTCATTCAAAATGTGTCTGGAGAGTTACAGATTTACCTCTTCTGCCAGGGACCAAGGCTCTGAGGACTTTTAGATCTCAGGAACACATCTCCAGAGGCCGAGCTCCTCTCCCTCTAGTCAACTTGGCTAGGGCAGCCATGAGCATCAACCAGGAAAGCTGCCTTCCCCCCCACCATAGGAAAGCTGCCAGGACTGTGCAGGATGAGAAGGAAGGGCCTCCTGCCCCTAAACACTTGCACGTGTGTGTGTGTGTGTGTATGTGTGTGTGTGTGTGCGTGCTCACGCGTGCACACACACAAACACACACACACACACACACACACACACACCCCTCCTGAGCAGAGCTTGGGGAGAGACAGCTGGGGCACCAGATGCAACTCAGGGTACTTGAAGTCCCCAGCTCAGATTGAATGACAGTCTGAGGTCAAGCAAATCTTGTTGATTCCAGACAAAATCAAATCTAGCCAAGTTGTTCTCGGATCCTTAGAGAGAAAACTTAACCAATATCAGGCAGAGACTTATGACATGACAATGTACCAAAATGGTCAGTTTTAAGAAGTTCGGCCCCACATCCCATATGCCCAGCATGACCTCCTACAGACTAGCCCTAGGTTCACAGGAGGGGTGAATGGCAGAGTAGTGGGCTGGCAATCATAGTGTGCATTTTAATCAAATGCAGGCTCCCTATGTCCCTGACCTTCTTGTCCATCTATGATTCTTAGCACCAAGGATCCTCTGGGACTGAAAAACAGCAAGCACAAATAAGGCCTGGTATTTGTGATCCCAAGTGAGTCCTGGGGCAAAGGGGAAGAAGAGTCAAAGAACGTTACCGCACTGTCCTTTGTTTTCACCTGTACTATCTAAATGTGTCATGGTGCAAATGGATCCAGGTGCTTAGGGCTCAGGGGCAGCCATTTGGTGCCGGTGTACACCTCTGTCCCAAGGATGCCTCTACCTCTTGGTGACCACCAGGGTAGTAGCAAACTAATTTCCTTAGACCCTGACTGAATAATGAGCATTGAGCTTTACACCTGTGTGACTTTGGGTATAAAGGGCACAGGTGTCAGATTTCACTCTGATCCTCCAGTTTGAGACTCAACACTGGACAATGGGGAGCTGAGAAATAACCAGATAAGTAGAATCCTAGCATTTCTACAGGGACTGAACTTATTCACAGGTTTTTGCTCTGCTTGCTCTGAGAGTCTAACTTTTAAGATGTCCCTGTAAATGACAAACCCAGAACCCCACACTGTGTGAGCATCACAGAGAACACCCAGCTCATTCGAGTGCGTAACACCATGAGAGTCAAAGTCAGCTTTGTACACCCTCTTCTTCTGAAGATTCCCTTTATGTGGCTTAATGTGGTAATCAGAATTAGCTCATTTATCTAGGGTGCCATGGTGTCTTCCCATTTCCATAGTGTCTTAGTTTGAGTTTTATTGCTGTGAAAAGACACCATGACCAATGCAGCTCTTATAAAGGACAACATTTAATTGGGGGCTGGCTTACAGTTTCAGAGGTTCATTATCATCATGGCAGGAAGCATGGCAGCCTGCAGTCAGACATGGTGCTTGAGAAGGAACTGAGAGTTCTACATCTCAAAACCCTAAAGTATCCTCCTTTACACTGGATGGACTTTGAGCATAGGACCTCAAAGCTCACCCCCACAGTGACACACTTCCTCCAGCAAGGCAATACCTACTCCAACAATGCTGCACCTCCCAATAGTGCCACTCCCTGGACCAAGCATAATCAAACCACCACACACAGTAAAGACCAAAGTACTCTATTTTAAGTAATGGAAAGTAAATGTCAAACAGAAACAGAACAGTCAGTCACGGGGGAGATGGGGTGCTAGGGGATGAGAATCTATACTTAAGACCTGCATTCAGGGCCCAGGTACCTCATCCACCTGGGGCAAGTGCACAGCTGTTGTCTGCTGTTGGCTTGCTGGCTTTTACTCTTGAGATGCACTGTGTTTATTAAGTGAGCTGATAGCCAACACTAATGTTTTAATTCCATCAAGTATGTTTCATTTCCTATTCTGCATTTTGCATCAGCAACCCAGACTCAGTCAATACTCTGAAGCACTGTTGCTGGCAGGGGGGAGACAGGGGACAGGGGTTTCATCTGCCTTGACAAATGGTTATGCTTCTGGACATGAGGATAAACAGGGACTCAAACATTGTTCTCCCCAGCTCCAAAGACCAAATGAGAAGCTCACTTAGAAAACATTTGTCTTCAGAGATCCTGTGGGTTGGGGTCTTTATTGTGTGTTTCTGTTGAAAAAAGTTCCCTTTACCCTTCTAGAAATATTAATCTCCAGAAATAATATAAACTTCTACTGGAGAACTAGGTGTGACAGGCAAGCCAACGCAGATGGAGGAGGCCAAGTCACTGTTAGTCATTTCTCTCAGCCCCCAGTACATAGAAGCAATATGGTGATGTGGTGAAGAAGAAAAAAATTAGCACACGTTTGATCCAAGTGCAAACCACTGTTCTTGCTCATCTCTTCGAATTAGCAAAGGTCCATTGTCTTATCCTCAATAGCCATGTGCATGAATGAGGGCATGCCTGCATGAGTGAGTGCATGCCTGTACGCATATATGGAATCAGGTGTCTACTGTCACCTCCCTTGGAGACAGGGTCTCTTTATTGTTCATAGCTGTGTATGTCACGATAGCTAGCCTGTGAGTTTTTGGAGACTTTCCCTTCTCCCATCTTGCTGAAAGAGTTGGATTACTGGCATGTGCTACAGAGCTCACATTTACATACACCTGGGGATGAGAACTCTAGTTCTCACGCTGTGAAGCAAATGAGACATCTCTCCACCCACAGCCTCAATTTCATAAGCAAGAAAATAAATCAAAGTATTTTATCTGGAACAAGAGGGAGTTGTTACATATCCTAGCGAATGGTCGGAGTTAATTTTTTTCTAAATTTAAAGCCACGTAATACACACACACACATACATACACCTATGCAACATAGGACAAATTATAATTGGCTATGAAAAATATGAAATTTCTGAATTTATAGGGCCTTGTGCATAACAAGTACTCTATCACAGAGCTATGTCCCCAGTCCTATGCTTTTTTAGACAGGGTCTCCCATGGTCAGGATGTCCTTGAACCTTTGTTTCAAGTTCCTGAATACTGGGCTTCTCTGGCAGCACTCCTTGCCCTGCTGAAAACAGTTTCTAATGAACACCCTGTTTCCGATGTTTATCCTCCTTAATTGCTTTGAAGGAGTCAACAGTTCAGCTCTGGAACTCAACATCTGTCTCTCCATGGTCATAACTAGAGTAGACTGGCTTACTTAAGCTAGTAACAATATACAAGACCTGGGGCTTTAGAAGATAGCCTGAACCCTCCAGGTTTTCCTGCTTGATAGGTAAATGGTCCTATTCTCACTTCGCAAATTATGTATAAACCAATGACCTTCCAGGCTGGTTCCCTCTGAGCACCTGCTTTGTCTCTGAGTCGTTTTCCATCAAGATGAACCCCATCCTGTGCCTTATGTACCAGCAAACATACTGATACAATTTAAAGGTCATGTTCTTTTCAAACTGACAAAGCCCTCCAAAGTTTTGACGAGAGAGTCCCTCTAAGGCTCATGCCCTACAGGCGGAAAAGAATTAAGAAAGCTATCACTTTGAGAAAGCTCGATCATGTGAAGTGATTAGAAAAAAAATGCATCCATGGAGAGGGGCCTCGTGCGAGCTGGTGAGCATATCATCCTGAAAAGAGATGTCACCAAGAGAGGTAGAAAGCCTCCTCCACCAAGGGGTGGGAGGACTGTGTAAGGGTCAATGAAGATATAATTACCTTCTCATGAGAAGCCTTTTTTCCCCCAGATCCCCAATGAATGCCATTTAATTAGCCTCACCTTTTGATTTGAAGAGAGTCCAAATTCACCCAAACCCCAGGACAGGGAGAACACATTGTTCCTAAGGCTCATATGAACACTTCCTTGGTAACTAAAGAATCACCCAGAGTATAGATTCTGCATAAATATGCATTGTGTGCAGACATTGATATATTTATTTACAGGTGCATTTGTATTATCAGGGGGATAAGTAGTTCATGAGGGTTTTTTTTCCTCCTGTCTCTGAAACAAGAAGTGAACAATTGAGAACAGATTGAACAGAGTTGGCACCACTCTGATGCTGGTGTGCATCTCTGCAACCTTCTAGAAATCCAGTGATGGCATAGGCATTCTCACGATGAGGTGTTGTTGCTGCTGCTGTTGTTGTTGTTATTGTTATTGTTACATTTGATGGTTTGGCTTTGGTCATTTCAACTGTAAACATGATATTAGTTGATGTTCCCAAGAGGATCCAGATGTCCCACACTGAAAATGATGACATCTGTCACACAGGAGACTTATGAATCCACTTAGGTGGCTTGTGCACCCTACTCAGCTAAAACAGTCAACCTAGGGCATATTCTCTAGGTCTTTCTTTTCTTCCTGGCCCTTCCTCATGCAGCTCACACTATCAACATTTGGGAACAAAATTTGCCTAACTCCCAACACTTATGTATCTAAAATAAATGCATAAAGTTGCCCTCCTTGGGGGAAGGGAGGAATCTATCTACTTGCTCAACTGTAATATCACCCTCATCTTGCCTGCACCATTATTAAATTTTGCCAGGAATAATCTACCTGATGGTTTCCATCAGCACATATTTAACTGGCTAATACACAGAAGCCCACAGGCATGGCTGTCCCTGTCATGGGAGGCAGGAGCTGAGATCCTAGAATACAGATACCATACAAGGTTTCCCTGTCCTTACTCTTCCTTTGACTTGGCCTCACCCTTCATTGTGTCACCATTTTTCAAAGTGAAGTGTCCCTACTGCCATGAACACCAGCTGCCCAAGCCTTAGACCATTTCCTCTAGCTGCCTACATTCCTGCTTTCACAGCCTTCCAAGGTCTCGATATAGGCACACAGGGCTTAACACTAATTCTTCCTCCCAGTCTTCTTCTTGTTGATGCCATGGCTGTTGTGTCAAGAGACTGTATGTCCTGCAAATATATGTCCAGCCTATGACATGAAAAGAAGACTTTCCAAAGCTGGCAGTCATTAAACTAAATATCTGTATTAAGGCATGTATCACTGTGCAATCAGTATAAGAAGCTGGCTGGAAAACCATAAGAAAAAAATGCCGGTATTCTAATGAAATCTCACCTCTCAGGATGCTTGCTCCATAGCCCACTTATGTATCATCTCACTGCATGGCAGCATAAGGGAGAGTGATCAGTTATGTATGAACCCAGTAACCTTATCAGCATGTCCTGAATGTCTTTTGTTGCCAAGCTCCACAGCAGCAATTGGCTGGAGATGCAAACAGAGGATTCTTTTAAAGGGTTCTCTCAATGCACCCAAGAGCTGCCCTCAAAATGAGGACTTAATTAATTGCATGGTCATCTTGGACACACTTCAGGTCAGTAGACACTCATCAAGAGCACCGAGGCATTTGCAAAGGTGAGAAGGAGTTGCCTCCAGGTTTTAATTGGTGTCTTTTCTAAATGATGCCCACACACTACTCACACTACTCACACTACTCGGTCAATGGAACACCGTGACATACGCATGAAAGGACAAACACATCCACCACTCAGCTTTGTGTCCTGTTCAAGATGTGAAACTTGACCTTAGAGGAGGATGGGAGCACCCTAAGTGGGCTTCTGTGAAGTTGCTCCATCAGTCTCCCTTGAGTTCTGCAGGAAGCCTGCGCATGGTTGTCCATGACTGCCTGAGACTGAAAAACTCCAGGACCTTGAAATAGCTGTATCTCTTCCTCTCACCTCAAACTGTAAGTCTAGGGTGTTTTGCAAATATCTTAAGTTCATTCTTTGAAGGTTTATCTCCTCCCTCCTCTGGAGCATTGTGGGGAAAATTTCAGAAGGCCACCACAGCGGTGCAAGCCCCAAAAGGGCTTCTGCCGTCGTGGCGGGTCCCACTTTAGGGAAGAAGTCCTATGGTTCCAGTGGCCTGGGGGCCTTGGCAGCGGCAGGCCCCAATAACACGAGGAAGTCCTTGGTTCCAAAAAGGTTTATTGTCATGGCGGATAATAGATGGATCTAGGCGTACCCCCAAAAACTCAGGGCAGTCCCGAGTTATATAGGGAGGGAGAAAGGGGGAGGATTGCGGGAGGATCTGGGGGAGGCATGTTTAATTTGCTCTGCCCTCTGGCCTTCATTAGTATGTAAATCCCTAGGGCCTGAGGTCTATAGCCTATGTGACTCTATGGAGACTGTGACTGCTTTTCAGGATCCTGGATGATGGGGGGGACCGAACTCCTGCCGGTTCTCGTGCAGAATTCCACGCAGAATCTCGGGGTTGTAGGCACCTGCTCAACCATGACCCAGGATACCCTTATGCAGTCCCACATCTCCTCCCTTTACTTTTTTTTAAAAAGGGGGGGTCACTGTGAAAATTTTAGATGAGGAAGTCAAAAGAAAGCACTATGTAGGCCAGAGGTATTAGCATAATTCCGTCACAGGGTAAGGGGAGTTGGGGGTGTAGGGAAGGTAAGGGATCATTGAATCAATTGAATTTATGTGGTACAGTTTGAGGGTAGTAATATCTGACTAATCTAGATAGACATTACATTTTCCTCACTAACATGTAACTTTAGTTATTTGACTTTGGTAAAAGAGTTCATTTGTAGCTGGAAGGTCTGAATCTGTCCACAGGACTCAGCATCTCTGGATCTTGGCATGTGTCTCTGGATCTCAGCGTGTCTCTGGAATCTGCAGTCAGGCGGTGTGGCTGTAAGAAGACAGCACGGCATCCTAGGCAGGTTCCAGGAGGCTCTAAAAGTCTCTGTTGGACTTGTGGGAGCACCTGTAGAATAATCACAACAGAGAAGCGGCACCCCAGCAGGGGGATGTCTGTAAAGGGGTAGCATGCATTAGGCTACTTGGGATCAGGTATGTCATGGTGTGTCGTTGAGATCCTAGAAAGCAAAGGTGTTTGAAGAAATTTCAGTTTTAGAAGTCACCTTTGAGTCTGTTTTAGCTGACTGTGGAAGAAAATCATAATAATTATGTAGGCAGCAACAGTTTGTCTGTAAAAGAAAACTAGTTGTTAATTAATAGCTGAAAGATGTTGATCAGCTTCTTGATTTAACCTGTGGAAGTAAATTTAGATGACTTTCACACCTTGAAGAAATTTTAAAAGTTGAAAAAAATTGTTGAGAATATGTCATGAGTGAAAAGGAGAGATTTAAACAAAAAGCAAAAAATTTTGGGTTGAAAAGCACAAACACTGTTGTTCTAGGCATTCCTGTTAGGGGAAAAGTCATTAATGGCAAACTTAGAAGTAGTGGAGGAAAGGCCTGTTCTGCCTTGTGGTGGTTTGGGTTACCACCTGGTGGCTGGATGTTCTAGCAGAGAGGCCAAGGAATTCCCCCTGTTGTTTTTCTAAGAGAAAAGAAAGGCTAACTTTGAAGAAAAGTTTAAAGAGAAAAACATAGAGGTTTGATTAACAGAATCAGAAGGAATGAAAGGCTGTGTGAGACTGAGCTACGGCAGAGAGACACCTAGAGGTTGAGAAAGAAATTGTAAGTTAAACAAAGGCGAAGGGGCACAGATCGAGTCTCAGACGCTCTGCTATCAGGCAAGCCAGCTGGGGTATAGCTGGTCGAAAATGACTTACAAGGTGAAGGGGCAAACAGGGAGCCAGCCCTGTTCTTACAGGCAAGTCAGCTGGGCTGTAACCAGCCGGCCGTAAATGGCAGGGAGTGGGGGAATTTTAGCGCAAAAAGTTAACCACTGGGGGAGGGGCAAACCTCTTTGTAGGCAGAGTGCGGGAGATTTCTTGGGGGGAGGGGTAAAGAATGGTGATTAAGCGGTCTCTGCCATTTTGTAGGGAACACGTGGAGAAGAGGGAGAGAGAGATCTAGTCTTTTGAGCCAGGCAGGAGCTAGTGGTAGCTAAGATTTAGAGAGAAAACGTTGGCCCGAAACACGTGGAGAGAGAAAGAGGGAGAAAGGATAGAGAGAGAGCCGTCTAGTCTTAGGGACTAGGCTGGAGTTACTCACAGTTCCATGGAGAGGGTCTTGTCGGGTGCCAGCGGGGGGTACTCTTGGAGCTGGCTTTGTCCGGATCCTCCACCATCTGTAGGGAATGATGTAGGTCCATGCGTGGGCACACGCGGGCGTGAATCTCTGTTGTGTTGTGTGTCCATGTGTCTGCCATGTTGCAGTAGGTCAGCATGGCAGGAGCACACGGAATCTTGGCTGAGTTTATTCCCTGTAACACCAGGTGAGCACGGCGGGGCCCCACCCAGCATGGGGAATTTTCACTCAGGTTCCACGGGGGTGCAGAGCTCTTGGGGCATGTGGGCTCGAGTCGGACAACCCACTGCCGAGAAAATGAAAGAGGTTGGGGATCCCCTGTGCTCTGGGGCAGCCAGGGACCGATTGGTCTCAAGCCCTTGGCTCGGAGGGCTGAGACGGGGCATGTGGGCTCACGTCAGACAGCCCACAGCCGAGAAGAGGAGAGGGATTGGGGAAGAAGAAAGAGGCCCTAGCAGTGCCCATGGGAGAGACCGTACTTGCTTAGCAGACTCGGTAGCCTGGCCAGCTTGCTTGGAGATGTGGGTCCTCGTGGCTGGAACGCAGAGAACCTCTAAGTGAGCGATTAAGCAGCTGTAGCTTTAGTCAGCATGGGAGAAGTGCTGAATCTTCACTGAGTCGATTCCTCACAGCCCTGGACAAGCAGGGCGGGAAGCTCGGCTGCGTTCTGTAGCAGACTGGAGTGGCCCAGTCTTTGAAGTCCGTGGGTGTCTGTGCCCCACGTTGGATGTGCCAAAATGTGGGGAAAATTTAAGAAGGCCACCACAGCGGCACAAGCCCCGAAGGGGCTTCCGCCACCGTGGCGGGTCCCACATTAGGAAAAAAGTCCTATGGTTCCAGTGGCTTGGGGGCCTTGGCGGCAGCAGGCCCCAATAACACGAGGAAGTCCTTGGTTCCAAAAAGGTTTATTGTCATGGCGGATAATAGATGGATCTAGGCGTACCCCCCAAAACTCAGGGCAGTCCCGAGTTATATAGGGAGGGAGAAAGGGGGAGGATTGGGGGAGGATCTTGGGGAGGCATGCTTAATTTGCTCTGCCCTCTGGCCTTCATTAGTATGTAAATCCCTAGGGCCCGAGGTCTATAGCCTGGCCTATGTGACTCTATGGAGACTCTGACTGCTTTTCAGGATCCTGGATGATAGGGGGGACTGAACTCCTGCTGGTTCTCGTGCAGAATTCCACGCAGAATCTCGAGGTTCTAGGCACCTGCTCAACCATGACCCAGGATACCCTTACGCAGTCCCACAGGGCATCCACTGCTCTACTCTGTATCAGACCAGAGCTGAGATGTATGAGTCAGGAAGGGCTAGTGAAAGTCCCTTGCCCCATCACCCACAAAGGGCTCTCTATCACCTGGGAATTGGGGAGATCCAGGCAGTTTTAGTGGGAACCGTATTTGAGCTCTCTGAACACTCTCAGCCATCCCTGGCCGGAGGGGTTTTATCCTATAAGCTTTGTACTACACTCTATTGTCAGCAACTGTCTTTTCAAACATATCTCAGGGAACTCTCATTTAGCTGTTTTCACGACAGGCATACCCACTGGGTTTGAGCTAAGTTCAAAGCAACATCTGAGGAAGACCCTGGTCATCTGAGCACAGTTTGTCTGACCCACACAACGAGCCCCTGTTCTTTGAAGGCCTGGTGCGTAGAAAGCAATTTTGAGACAAAGGTGGAAAATTCAAAGGTATAGATTGCTTAAAAGTGACCTTTGGAGCCGAATGGTGTGGTGCATGCCTGTGACTCCAGCACATGAGAACCTGAAGCAGGAAGATCTCTGAGAGCTTCTGAAAAGTCTGGGCTTCATAGAGAATTCAAGGACAGCCTGTGCTACACAGTGAGAACCCCTTTCATCTCAAGAAAAAGAAAGGATGGAAGCTTTCATGAATGGGGCTACCCTGGGGGCATACCTACAACCCCAAAGACTCTAGGCTTTAAATCCCACACCTGGCATACCCCCTTTGGCTGAGCAAAGTGCTGTGGGCTATTCATTGCACTTGCCACCCAGATGTCACCCCAAAGTCCAAGCTTGCTGCCTAGGGTCTACATCTGTATGTCACAGCTGTAGGTCATCAGAAAGACATCATCCTGGTTTAAGATATTTCTATGTCTTAGAGGTTTCAACATTGTCAACAGGATGATATTTTCCTCTGCTGTTCAAAGGCAATAAAAGCAGCTGGCCTGTGCTGTGTATCCTGCCTGCCCTGCTAACGAGAGACATTCCATTTTATTCACAGCAAGTTTCTGTGTTATGTCACAATCTCTGACAAGAACTCTAGCACCAAAAAAAAACAGTATCTTGGCACCAAGAGAATGACCATCACATAAAAAGATGAAATTCCCAAGGACAGGGAAAGGGTAAGATCTCATAGAAGATATGTAGTAGAAAACCAGCCCCTCCCAGGTCTTGGACCATCCACACAAATCATGTCATGTTTGCTCTGCATTTATCAAATTTCAAGCCAGGCCCTGCCAAACTTCCCAGATGCAAGACAACCACTCAGGGTCAGAGTTTGGTGTTTCTCCACATCTCCTGAGTGAGCAAGGCATGGTTAACATCTTGAAAAATCATGATTTGTATTTTACTTTCCACTTGTGATAACTATTTGAGTTCCCTGCATACAACACGGAAGACAGAATTCTCTCTTTGGGGTATCTCTTCCCTTGGTTTGTAACAGGCTTAATTCAACTGAATTGAAAAGGTTTTCCAAAGAGCTTTGGAGATGACATTGTGGAAGAAGCTCTTGCCGATAAACATAAGATTAGGATCCCCAGAATTCAAGTAAAAGCTCATCAGTTGTGGAAGCTGCCTGTTCCCAACAGTCAGGAACTGGACAAGAAGGATCGTTCCTGGGAGATCACTGGCTAGAGTAACCAAGTCAGAGACTTCCAGGTTTGCAGTGAGAGCCTATCTCAGTAAGTAAAACAGAAAGCAATTGAGAGGATGCTCGATTTCAACCTCTTTCTCCATACACACAAGCACACACATGCATGTGTACCAACACACACACACACACACACACACACACACACTCATGTTCCAAAAAAAAAGAAGAAAGAAAAAAGCCTTTAAAGAAATATTTGAACCAGGTAAGGGAGCACATGCCTGAAATCCCAGCATTTTGGGAGGCTGAGACAAAAGAGTCACAGGTTCAAATCAAGCCTGGTCTATATAACAAATTTATGGTCATCCTCAGCTAAACCCCATGAGGCTCTGTCTCATGTAAATATTTTAAGGAGACTGAAATGTTAACTACCCTACCCTGATTTGCTCATGACACAATATAGACATGAAATTGGATCATCATTCCATACCTCATAATATGTACAATGAAAAGAATAATAAACAAGAGAATATTTATTTAGAGAAAGCTAATGCCTCTGAGCAATGTGTAGGGTCAGCACTGTAATAGGTAAACGTGACAGCTTCAAGTTTCAGATTCTTCCTGAAAACTACAATGCAGAAGAGCATCTATGAGCCAGAGGTGGTGGCACATGCCTGACATCCAAGTGCTCTGCTCACAGTTCAAGCCCAAGCTAGGAAATTCAGGGATAGCATATCTCTAGATAAATAAATAAATAGGGCAAAAATTTGTAGATAGATACACAGGTCTTAGGACATTTAAGTGTTTCATTTTATAAAAGCTCATGCAAATATGTAAATGTACATCTATATAAATTTATAAATTATATATTGCATCTATTGTCATAAGTGTCTTGCATGGTGACACATGAAAAGGCCACACTAACAAAACACTGCAGCTTTTTTGTGCATTTGGACCCTTGCATTAAGAGAGTGTGAGCATGTTCTTCCCTGGGGAAGGTTCTCTCTCCCAGTCTGCCTTCCCTAGTTCCTTGTAGGTCTTTGTCTAGAGTTGAGGCCTCTTGGGTATTCCTCCTTCCACTTTAGCATGTCTGCTGTGTTGTCCTTGTTTGGGCCATGTTTAGGCAGCCATGTTGGTGAGAGTTTATGAACTGAGCTTCTGACATTTCTAGGAGAAACAATATCACAGCAAACCTCCTACTCCTATGACATTCACAATCATTATGCTTCTTTTTCTCTTCTTCTACAGTGATCCTTGAGCCCTTGATCAATTCTGAAACCATACATACAATTAACATTATATAGGCCAAACAGATTGGTTTTGTGTATTTGAGAGAGAGAGAGAGAGAGAGAGAGAGAGAGAGAGAGAGAGAGAGAGAGAACAATTAAAGAAATTAAAGAATCCATGAATTTGAAAGAGAGCAAGGAGGCACATGGAAGGGTTTGGCTGGAGGAAAGAGAAGGGGAGATAATTTAATTATATTATAATCTATATTAAAAAAAGAAGAATGTTAAATCAGAGTGTTGGTCATTCAGTTGTCTGTGGCAACTTTGTTATTGTTACCTTAAGAGTACAAGGAAAGCAAAGATCAGAACTACAAGGATGTACAAACAAAATCCTATACTTCTGCATTGGCTGAAAGTCTCTGAAAGTTTGGGAGTATGATGAGTTGAATGGGCCCCTGGGTTCACCTAAGACATCTGGTTTCTCTGGCCTGTGTCAGTCTCCCTGACCAAGCCCGGTTACCTTACCATACAGGGGAACGTCTCTCTGTAAATCAATGTCTTCTTTGCATAGCTGACACCCGAGGTCATTTCATATTAGGTCCAACTAGAGATGAAGCTGCATTGGCAGAGCATGCTGTCTTTAATAATTCTGTCCAAGACATTGCCCCAAACCACTGAAGTCCACATAAGGGTGTGTTCTGCTTTGTCTGAGACATACCCAAGTCAGGAGAAGTTCAAGGCTCCTCTTGAGAGATTTGTGAAAGGTAGGTGGCATCCTAGAAAGATATCCCCTATGGCATCCACCCAGCAGATACCCACACTGCCGCCAACTTCACACTCTACAATCCACTGACATTGGTCTAACTGTGAACCAGAGGCCACTGAATTATATAAGAGCTGCAACTATATCCACAGCCTCTTCTACCCAAAGCCAGGTGGGAACAGGCCACAAAGGAACAAGCCCAGAACCCTACACTCAGAGGCCCTGTATCGCTAGCAAGATATGTCCCTTTTTGCTCACAAGCTAGGGCCTCTGCTGGTTTAAACATGCACTTGGATTATGCATGAGAACATGAGCTGAGGGCTGAGGGGTGACAGAACTCCCTGCCCCATCTTCACAAGAGCCACCACCTGACTTCTAGCCCAGCACTAACACCAGGCCTTTTATAAAATGCATATAGATGAGGCTTATATAACTATGGGAATCGAGATGAAGGATCCCAACTGTCCCCATCCTCTCCAGTGATGTCAGCCTCCACGTAAACATTCTGCTTGCACCTGACAAGAGAAGAGAGCCACCCATCCAAATGGTTCTGCCTGGGAAAGCTAGAGAGAGAAGACACATGCTTAGGAAAAGATTCTTCAAGTATGATGAAGGGCAAGGAGACAGGAGACAAGTGTATGTATGTCTGTGTCTTTCAACTAGGCAGTTCAAACTCAGGTTATTTTATTTGACAAATAAAACGAAATTGCATATTTATGGGCTAATGATGTGAGATATTGCTCTTTTATTCAGATCCACTGCTGCTTAAAGATCAACTGTAAATATTTTCGGGACTTTTTGCAAGTTGCTCTGACAAAAGGAGTGAGTTGAGAGTAGGCCTTACCGATCAATTGACAATGGTGCAGCCTCACTCAAGGTCAGGGGCAAAGTCAGTGATGTACCTGACATCATATCTGAAAGGTCATGCACAGGGTTGAGATGTTAAATGCTATCTGCAGCTGCTGGGTACCAGGTTCTGTTAGGGCTGGGATCCCTGAGCTAGCTAGAGTATATAATACCTGATACTAGCCAAGAAGTTAGTTGGTCACCAGGAAGAAATATACGGAATGACCTGCCCACTCCTGGATCTGAGATTGCTGCCCACATTCCCAGCTCTTAGCTGGTGAACATTCATCTCACTAAAGGGCCACATGCTAGATGGTGGATGATGTTGTGTTTAGAGAATCATAATGTATCCTCTGTCATTTAATATAGCCATTCTTGTCATCAAAAGTAGGGAAGGGGGGGGAGTCTGGGTCACTTTGTCTAGAAGGAGAGAAGATCTCTGGGAGAGAGGGAAGGAAGAAGGGAGGAAGACAGGGGGTGAAAAGATGGAAAGAGGGGAGGAGAGGGGGAGGGGAGGAGAGGCGAAGAGTTCTACTGATCGACCAACCACTGGTCCATCCATCCTATCCAGAGGACATCGGTGGAGTGGGCAGATCAGGAGGCTGACCCTAGACCAGGTGATGGAAGTACTGGACAGATGCAGTATTCTCAAGCGTCAAGAGTTGCTAAGCTTTTTCTCTTGCCTCTTGACATGAGTGAGCAGGCAGAGTGGGTACTGTGATTTGAATTTAGAAGGGCTCCACCATATTCATATTCCCAACCCCCAGTCTCCAGCTTCTGTTGCTATGTGTGGGAGGGACTGTGGAGATGTTAGGAATTGGAAGTTGGTTTTCAGAAGCATGTCATTAAGAGAGAGTCTTAGAAGGTGTCTTCCATTTCTATGATAAAACATCATGACCAAAGCAACTTGGGGGAGAAGAGGGTTTATTTCAGACTTTCCTGGTCAATATGGTGGGTGTATTTTCTCATGGAGTTTCCTCTTTCCAGATGATTCTAGCTAACCAGTATGGAAGGATACAGTACAACAGCTGGCTCCAGCTGTGGTTTCAGTGTTGTAACCACCACAATGCAAGAAACTCTACCAACTGTTTTTCCCACCATGACCTCCACTAGTCCTTCTCTGTGGTGCTGGACTAAACTTCTGAAATCGTGTACCCAAATAAAGCCTTCCTCCCCTGTGTCAATACTTTGTGAGGATGTGATCATATGGTTCTGGTAAAATAAATGCCACACAATGAACCCATGTTCCACCTTTCCACAGTCTGAGGCTGGGTGTGTCCACAAGAAGATGAGTTTGGGAGAGTCACACAGGTGAAGGCTCAAGAAGACCTCATTGCTAGTGGTTCATCTAGTAAATAAGAGTAGTCCTCTGGTGCAATATCTCCCAGCTTAGCAATGACCCAGACATGTGTCCCTCAAATTCAAAAGGATTGTCTCTGCTCCTGAAGCCAATCATAGACCAAGGGTCCACTCAAGGAGTCAGGAATCTGTTGGTGGAGATCAAGACCTATGTAGCTTGAATGTGTAAGAAACCGAATTAACCATAACTTTGCTTTGGGACCAACCCATTTTCATTGCAGATACAAGTGAAGACACATCTAAGAGCTCTGATCCTACAGAGCTGCTGGGTGGTCCCCAAAGCTGGAGTATTAACAAGCTTGGATGGTGGTTCTTTCTTCTAACTTTTTCCTATATCCATGATGTTGAGCCATCTCTTACCGAGCTGCTCACCCAAAGTTAACAATAACTGGTTCAGATCTCTAAGTGTTCCATAGAGCCCCTAGCCCAGGACTGTTCTTAAGCACTTGAAGGGTTCTGGGGAAACCTAGCCCTGACCTCTGCCTCTCTAGGACCTTGTAAAACTATCTCAGAAATGAAGCTAAGGTCATTTGAAAATAACCAGAGCAAAGAAGATGCACTCTGGACAGAAAGCTCTAGTCCTTTCCTAATTTGGGTATAGTAAGCTGCAACTGGCACCTCCAGATCCTCCGAGGGCCTCACAAGGTAGTCAAGGGAGATGAAGAGAAAGAGGTTGTTCTCTTTCCATTCCAAGTGACAGAATGTTTTACTCTAGTATCAAAGATGAAATCTTGGACCCAGAGTTCCAGAGACTTTAGGCTAGGCACTAGCTTTCCATATGGTAGTTAGAATGAGAACTGTCCTCACCTTAATGTCAGGCACTTGAATACTTTGTCCCCAGTTGACTGTTTGGGAAGGTTTGGTAGTGCATCCTTGTTGGAGGAATTGTGTCACAAGAAGCCAGCTAGTTCTCTCTGCTTCATGCTTGTGTTTGAAGGTATGAGCTCTCCACTCCAGGTTCTTGCACTATGACTCCTGACCATTGCCATGCTTGCCTGACAGGATGGGCTCCTACCCCTCTGGTACTGTAAGCCCAGATCAACTCTTTCTTCTGTAAGTTGTCTTGGCCATGACATTTTTATCACAGCAACAGAAAATAACTACTGCAGGGGGATCTCAACTGAGAGTGGGATATGATCCTGCTGCCAGCCTCAGCCCCATTGTGCATGGAAATCTCTCATGATGGCTACTCCTCCTCAGAATATTGCCTCATCAGACCTGGCACATTCCCCAATTCCTACACACGTTAGAAGTTTCTGGAAGACTAGACTATCTTGATCCTACAGAGAGGAGAGGAGTCAGAGGCAAAGAAGTGTATAAAGAGGGAAGTCATGTCTTCATATAAAACACAGGGGCCAATGGAATGTCTGATTATGTTTCAAGAGTAAAAGTGCTGCTTACCTGTGGAGGAGCTCTCAGGAGCATCTGTTGAATTTTGATTCTGCAAAAAAACTACCCTTCTGGATTTCTGAGAAGTGTTAAGCTTGAGGTCTTGGCGTTTGAACTCAGCCACCCTGGCTTTGGAGAGAGACAGAAAAGGATATCCATACACAGTGACATGTAATCAGAAAATACTGGGGCAATTGCTAGCTATGTTTTTGCATCAACAATGTAAATCAAGGTCACTGTGCATCTGTAACCAACTTCTCTTTGACACAGTTATATTGCTCTGTAATATTGTCCAACAATACCCAGTGAGCCTCCCTCCTGGTATCTGTTGGACACACAACTTATGATGTCTTCTGTTCTAGCTTATGGTTATGCATCTCAGGGCCACCCATTCTACCTAATTGTGCCTTCTGGCCATCCCCTTACTTGCCTACCTTCACCCTATGAACTTCTTCCCTTCTCTACGCCCATTGCTACTTGGACTCTATGTCTTTGCTTCTTCCCTTTTCCAGAATGATGGGTGTTGGCATCTTACAAAATCAAAGACATTAGAATCAGTTTTTCATGAAGTATCAGGCTGAGGTCACCTTACAACAGTACATTGCAGGACTCCAGGCCTCTTGAAAGGAATTCTTGAGAAAAATTCACAACAGAAAGTTTATGGTAGACAGAATATTCCAGAGCTGAATTTATCAAAGGTCTAGTTCGGCCACAGAGAATTAAACAGGTAGGCATGGAAGGCCATTCAGGAAATAGAAAAATGCAGCACTGGTGTTTTGCTTGAATAGATAATGATGCCAGCTCCTGTTATGGATTCATTATACAAACCTGGACATAATAATGGCTCTTTAACTGAATTTGGAAATGAAAAGGAAGGTTCTAGACCATCTTGTAAGTAGTGAATGCATATAATGCCACAGTGACAGTCCCCGAGGTTCAGTAGAGAGATGTGCAACAGAGTTTTCCCAAAGCTTGTCACCTTGGGCCCTCCAATGGGTCCTCACATGCCCATTGCCAGGCAATCATCCTTTGTGAGCTCACAGGTCACAAAGAGATAGTTTAAACCATGAGGAATTCCCAGAGATTGGCCACTGGGCCTGGGAGATGCAACCTTTGACTTATAGTCCAAATCACAAACACAAAATTTCCAAAGGTCTAGCCCCAAAGCAGGGACCCTCCCCTGGCCAGTCTCCGGGGCCTGCAGGAACTCCACCAGGAGGTACAGAGCAGGGGCCAGGTTCCCTGTTAGCCTTCAACACAGAAAAAGCAAACTCCTGAGAGCCAGGGAGCCTGGCCATATCCTCTGGGAACCCATCATGCCTGGCCAGGGCACAAGACAGGAAATCTTAAATAATGTCTTGCATCACGAGCAAATGCACAAGCAATCTACTACCTAAGAGTCTCTTCTTCAGTCTTCCACTGTTATATTCTTTCCTCTTCTTCTAGTAAAAGTTTTCCTACCATTTCCACCTGAAATGTCTCTTTTTTTTTTTTTAAATTCACCCCTGGCATATATAACCAAATACAAATATTCATGATACTGATATATTCAGACATGCATATACACACATACCACATAAATATTTGAGGATAACGGAGGGAGGTAAGGTAGGCCATTTAGTCGAATGTGAAGATCAGGTTAAAAATTGTTTTAAAGGTGATTCCTGAATGATTCCTTTTTGATCAGAAACTTAAATTCAAGTATCTTGAGTGTTTTGTCTGGTGGCCCTTAGAGGAGGAGGATTTTCTTCTTATATTATAAACTGACCACAATATTCACCCTTTTGTTTTCTTAGCATCCTACAGATGTGTCTCTAAGGCAACTAATTTTTTTTTTAGTTTGAGCATTTATTTGTTTGTTTTTACATGGTCTCAAACTTAACTCAGGCTGGCTTGAAACTCACTGTACAGCATAGACTGACCTTAAACTCTCTATCATCCTGCCTCAGTGTCCCAACAGGTGGTTCTGTAAAAGCATGTCCCAGAAAGCTCCCCTGAGGGGCCTTTTAATACATGTATAATATTCCACGGAAAGGTGCTTTTTTTATTGCTCCACAATGACCTCAACATTTAAATAAGCATCCTTAACAGGATTGCTTAGTAATTTCCCGTCCTCAACAAAAGAACCAAAAGATGGTAAGATTGTCTCCTTCCTGCCTCTTTAAATTAGCTGTCATGGCATGAGCAGAAGCCCACATCAGGAGAACCCATCACTCAGAAGGGCATCCCCCAGAGACCAGGCTACATCAGGTGTCCCAAATATAAAGTGAGAATGAAAAAAAGGAATTGTGAAATTCCCAGCTCTGATGGAAACAAAACAATGGAAGGTCCCTGCTGCCTGTAAGTTTTGAATAATGGCTGTTGTGAAAATTCATGTGGAGTCATTTGCCAAGCCCCACACTGGTGTAATTATTTTTGCACACACACCCTGGCCGCCTTCTTTTTTACCAGTTACATTTCTGACTTTATCCATGTTGAAAACACAAAAGTAAAAAGCTCCATAGCCGCTGACATTACTGAACAGCATCAGACTCGTTTTACCAACCATTTAACTCCCTCTAAGGACCACGCTCAGAGACACAGACTCGTTGATGGGCACTGTACAAAGGTCAGTGATTTGGAGGCTCTTATCCGCAATTTACCAGGATTTTGGCATTTATAAGCATCCATAGGACAGCTCTCTAGCAAGCTAACCTTGACAGTGAATGGGATAAATAAACCTTCAATTTACCCCCTCCAGCTCTCGGCGAGCCAGGCTGGTCCCCCTGGAGCCTTCACCTGTCCATATTGTTCAAGTGCCTGCAACTTGCAACTGACGAGCATCCACAGCTCCAAGGCCCAGTGACAAACACCATCTAACAAGGCTCTGGAAAGTCAAAGCCAATACCACTTGCAACCTAGAAGGAGCCTGTGTGGCTGGCTGGACCAGGTTGCTGTGTTCCCTGGTTCCAGGTGGTCCCTGTTAGTTTAGGTATTGGGGCAGGAGTTAGAGTCTCACCTGTGATCCTAGGTATGTCAGGACACCTGTGGGTCAAGCTGTGTCTGGGCTGAGTGGGTGGGGATCCAGAGCACAGGTTCCACTTCTGGGTGCAGCTGGAAAAACCCAGTTAGTGCTCTTAACCATGTGCCATCTCCTGAGTGACAAGACACTGTATTCTATATAGTGTTGTGTATATATGATGAACTTTAGCTCTCATAAAATAAATGTTAATATAATATTTATATAATAAATACAATACTTACGTAACATTTCTTTACCAGAGCAGTAGGCTAGGCTTATGGTGAAGAAAAGAATCATTTAGAGATCATGACGCCGGGCAGTGGTGGCGCATGCCTTTAATCCCAGCACTTGGGAGGCAGAGACAGGCAGATTTCTGAGTTCGAGGCCAGCCTGGTCTACAGACTGAGTTCCAGTATAGCCAGGGCTATACAGAGAAACCCTATCATGAAAAACAAAACAAAACAAAACAAAACAAAACAAAACAAAACAAAACAAAAAACAGGCAGTGGTGGTGCACTCCTTTAATCCCAGTACTTGGGTGGCAGAGGCAGACAGATTTCTGAGTTCGAGGCCAGCCTGGTCTCCAGAGTGAGTTCCAGGACAGCCAAGGCTACACAGAGAAACCCTGTCTCGAAAAATCCAGAGAGAGGGAGAGAGAGAGAGAGAGAGAGAGAGAGAGAGAGAGAGAGAGAGAGAGAGTATGATGGCTAAGATTTCAGGCCCCCATAACCCTGGGCTGGTCATTACTACATGATGCTCTTGCCTCAGCTTTTTGAGTGATTTCATACCAAGTGTAAGCCACCATGCCCTATTGTATGGGGCCTCCACTTTTGGCTGTTGTTTTGGTTAGCTTTATGTCAACTTGACACCAGCTAGGGTCATTTGGAAAGAGGGAACTCTCAATTGAGGAAAATGCCTCCAGAAGACTGGCCTGTAGGCAAACCTGTAGTGCATTTGCTTAATCAGTGATCAGTGTTGGAGGGACCACACCCTGTTTTGAGTGAGGTCACACTTAGTGTTCCTAGTTGCTATAAAAAAGTAGGCTGAACAAGCCAGGAGGAGCAAACAAACAAGTATCATTCCTACATGGCTTTTGCATCAGTTCCTGCCTCCAGTTCTTTTCCTGACTTCCTTCAGTGAAGTGTTCACTGGCAAGTGTAAACCTAAGTGAAATAAATCCTTCCTGCTCAAGTTGATTTTGGTCATGGTGTTTCATCACAAGAATAAAAATCGTAACTGTGGTGGCACATGCCTTTAATCCCAGCTCTTGGGAGTCAGAGGCCGGTGGATTTCTGAGTTTGAGGCCAGCCTGGTCTACAGAGTGAGTTCCAGGATAGCCAGGGCAACACAGAGAAACCCTGTCTCAAAAAAACAAAAACAAACAAACAAACAAACAAACAAACAAAAGAAAACCTAACTAAGCCGGACAGTGGTGGCACACACACACACCTTTAATCCTGGTACTTGGGAGACAGAGGCAGGCAGATTTGAGTTTGAGGACAGCCTAGACTACAGAGTTAGTTCCAGGACAGCCAGAGCTATACAGAGAAACCCTGTCCTGAAAAAAGAAAAAAAAAAGAAAAAGAAATCCTAACTGAGACAGATGTTAATCTACTGGTCCTGTGTGCCAGCATCAATAACCTGCCTCACGGAAGGAAGTCTCTGTGTTGTTTGTGAGTCACATGCATTCAGTGTCCTTAGAGGCCAGGAGAAGTGATTTGATCTCCATGGACGGAGGTTACAGATAGAGGTTACAGATGGTTGCAAGTTGTTATGTGGTGAATCAACATGAATGAAGTTGACGTATACGACAGTGATTCTAACTATTGAGTAAAAAATCCTTCACAACAGTATTAGCTGCTAACCCATGCTTATTGTCAAATGTAAGGAGTTTTGCAAAAGGGGCACGGGAGATGGTGCCAAAGCCCATCTGCTGGCTCCTTCTGCACAAGTAACAACCTACCCACCTGCAGCCATCAGCATGTAGACACTTTTGTCTCTCAGGATCCCATTGGCCTCAGCATGACTAGAATTTTCAATTGCTGTCTCTCCTAGTGAGAGAGTCTATGCTGCCTGCTATCTGCCCCTTTTCTGGCAGAATGAAATTTGATTCACTAAAATAGCAAAAACCAACATTAAAGTCTCTGGTCTGCATAGCACATGAGTGCAGACCTACTTTGGGTGCAGAGGGTCAACAGAGACCAAGTGACTCTGATGTTCCTGATGGATTTTCTCACTCCAATTATAGGAAGCATTGATCTATTGTTCTCTAATTGCTCGATGTAGTTGCATTTGGGCAATGCTTTATTTTCTTTCCTTTGATTTTCTTTCCCCTTTGGACAATAGCCTGGTTTCTGTCTTCTTTTTTTTCTTTCTTTTTCTAAGACAGGGTTTCTGTACATAGCCCTGGCTGTTCTGAAATTCATTATGTAGACCAGGCTGGCCTCAAACTTACAGAGGTCCTCCTGCCTCGACCTCAGTAGTGCTTGGATTAAAGGTGAACACCACCACTCCTGGGAAAGCCTGATTTCTGATATTTCTCTTGACCCTCCTATGTTTCTTCCCACTCCCTCTCTCTTTTCTGCCTTGGTCCACTGCCACAATAGAGACACACCCTTCTTATGATAAACAGAGGAACATGGTGTGAACAGAAGAACATTGTGTGGCATTTTTGGAGAAGCCATTTTACCTCTTATTCACTGTTGCTGTGATGGTTAACTTTGATTACCTTCTTGATGGGACATAGTATGACCTTGGAAAGAAATCTCTAGGTACATCTGAGAAATTTTGTACATTAGGTTAGTTGAGGTGGGGAGGCCTAAGAAAGACCTACTCAACAGGCTGAACACCAGTGGAAAACAGATGGGTAGCTTACTCTACTTCCTGCTCTTTGAGATGGCCATCTTTCTCTGTCACATGATGTCCTCTTACCATGATGCTCTTCACATAGGCACACATTTCCCTGGGAGCTGGCTAACTATGAACAGAAATCACCAAAAGCATGAACCAAAATGAACCTTTCTGTCCCTTTTAAGTATTTGACAATGCTGCTGAGGCCTGGACATGTAGACAGTATAGAGACCAGGCTTCTAGGGTAGAGGGAAGGGTGGAGAAAACCTCACTGAGGCCAGACCACCCAGTCCTCTGTGGTATCTATCAGATGTAGTTTTAAGAGGCCACTCTAGTGCTTCCTCTGCTTCTTGCCTTCATGCTCATGTTCCTTGGAGTGACTGCTATCAGAGCATCTTTTAGAGCCATGGTGCTGTTTTGCTTCTTCCAAAAACTGATCTAAACCAAAAGAATCTTCCTGAAACTGAATTGGTCCTTCTTGGCCCCTCTGTCTATGGTCTGTACCAGAAAACTCCTTATCAGGAAAAAATCTGGGGGAAAAGGAGAAGAGGTCACCAACTACTTCTGTTTTACTGGTGTAAACAGGACCAGCCATCAACTGTCTGCATTGGTACCTGTTGGTCTTTATCTTGGTTTTGAGGTCATCACCATACATGTCCTTGTCCAGATTTTTACTAGGTCTGTAGATACTCTGAGCCATATCTTTCCCACCCCTCCAAGCCTGATCCTACCCTCCTGCACAACCATGCTCTGGATTCCCTTTCCTATACCCAACATTCTCAAGACTAACTAGTAGTTTCACACGGCGAAGGCCGAATAGGGAACCTTATAGTGAGCTTGAATTCTGTTAAGGTAAACCATTTGATCATGGCAAAGATTGTTGTCATTTTATTACCAAGCTAAAGAACTGCCCTTCTTCCTGACTCAGATTTATGTAGATAGCAATCAACCTCTTATCAGGAGATGCCCTGGAAATGTTCCAGTCCTGCTGCCTCTCTTTGTGCCTGTCATGACAGATTTCATCTCTTTCAGGGGCCTCTCCATCCTCTGTGGACACAATTGAAATTCAGCTTGTCATTCTATTAGATTCTCATATTTTGGACAAGAGGCTCTTCTTTCCTCTTTTCTTTCTTTCTTTCTTTCTTTCTTTTTTCTTTTTTCTTTTTTCTTTTTTCTTTTTTCTTTTTTCTTTTTTTTTCGGTTTTTCTAGACAGGGTTTCTCTGTATAGCCCTAGCTGTCCTGGAACTCACTCTTTTGACCAGGAGACCAGGCTGGCCTCGAACTAAGAAATCTGTCTGCCTCTGCCTCACAAATACTGGGATTAAAGGAGTGTGCCACCACTGCCTGGTTTTTTTTTTTTTTGCTTTTTTGTTTGTTTTTGTTTGTTTTTGTTTGTTTTGTTTTTTGTTTGTTTGTTTTGGTTTCTCTATATAGCCCTGGCTGTACTGGAACTCAGTCTGTAGACCAGGCTGGCCTCAAATTCAGAAATCTGCCTGCCTTTGCCTCCCAATTGCTGTGATTAAAGGTGTGCGCAACCAGTGCCTGGCTTCTTTTCTTCTCTTTCTTTCTTTCTTTCTTTCTTTCTTTCTTTAATTTTAGACATGGCCTAGGTTAGCTTCAAACTCTGACCATTGTATCCCACTCTTCTGCTGAGATTATAGGTGTCCACCACGATTTCTTTGTGGCCACACTCAGCCCTTTAACATTAATTGCAGTCAATTTAAATCCAGTTTGTGGAGACCCTATGTCAGCCACAAGTTACTGAAATGCACCTAAGTAGGAAGCTGGACAGGGAGCATGTGGTGATGAAGGAAATACAGTCATGCTAATTGGTTTTTTAAATTAACCAGAGTCTAGGTGGAGAGAGGCTCATTTCACTGTACATTGCTTTTCAGCTCTTCCTCCACATGTTTGACAATTGTCATGATAAAATGGAAAAACAGGGCTGGGAAAATGGCTGAGTTGGTAAAGAGTGTGCTGATCAAGCCTGAGGACCTGAGTGTGGATCTCTATCAGCCAGGTAGATAGCTACACACTGTAGTGTGTGTCTGTCAAAAACTTTTCTAGTCACCCAACTGAAGAGCTTCCAACTCAGTGAAACCCTTTCTCAAAATACAAATAGTGATTGAGCCAGGACATTCAATGTCACCCTCTTGCCTCGACATGAACATGTCATGGGTATGTGCATGCACACATCAATATCACCACAAACCCACACACACAGACACTACACCACACCACACCACACCACACAGACCTTTTAAAAATGGAAAGACGTGAGACTCATTTACAGGCTTTGGTTGGAGCTTGCTGCCCAGCCAGCCTAGCTAAATTTGTGAGCTCCAAGCAGAAAGGCTTTGTTTCAAAAACTAAGATGACCCCTTCTGAACTTGCATGGTCCTTTTGGCTGAGGCAGACACCTATCTGTTCTGCTCCAGTGAAGACACCATATCCAGAGCTATCCAAGAGGAACCACTGCACTCAGAGCAGGGAGCTCAGGATCACAGGACCACAGAGATGTCTGAACTCTGAGAAATTCAGACACAAGAGATATAACTGGAAAGACAGGCTCAAGTCAGAGACAGTGAGTGCAGGTACCATTAGAGTTAATCAGATGGTGAAAGGCAAGCTCAAGAACATAAGCAACAGAAATCAAATTTACTTGGCATCATTAGAACCCAGTTCTCCCACCCTAGCAAGCCCTGCTTTCCCCATCATACCAGAAAAGCAGGATTTAGATTTAAAGTTACTTCTCATGATGATGATAGAGGACTTTAAGAAGGATATAAATAACTCCCTTAAATAATTACAGGAGAACACATGTAAAGAAGTAGAAGCCCTTAAAGAAGAAACACAAAAATCCCTTAAAGAACTGCAAGAAAACACAACCAATTAGGTGCAGGAATTAAACAAAATCATCCAGGATCTAAAAATGGAAACACAAACAACAAAGAAATCTCAAAGAGAGACTACCCTGGAGATAGAACACCTAGGAAAGAAATCTGGAGTCATAGATGCAAGCATCACTGACAGAATATAAGAGATAGAAGAGAGAATCTCATGTGCAGAAGATACCATGGAAAACATTGACACAACTGTCAAAGAAAGTGCAAAATGCAAAAAGCTCCTAACCCAGAACATCCAGGAAATCCAGGACACAATGAGAAGACCAAACCTAAGGATAATAGTATAGATGAGAGTGAGGATTCCCAGCTTAAAGGACGAGTAAACATCTTCAACAAAAAAATAGAGAAAAACTTTCCTAACCTAAAGAAAGAGATGTCCGTGAACATACCAGAAGCCTACAGAGCCCAAAACAGACTAGACTAGAAAAGAAATTCCTCCTGTCACATAATAATCAAAACATCAAATGCACAAAATAAAGAAAAAATACTAAAAGCAGTAATGAAAAAAGGTAAAGTAACATATAAAGGCAGACTTATAAGAATTACACCAGACTTCTCACCAGAGACTATAAAAGCCAGAAGAGCCTGGACTGACATCATGCAGACCCTAAGAGAACACAAATGCCAGCCCAGACTACTATCCCTAGCAGAACTCTCAATTAGGATAGATGGAGAAACCAAGATATTCCATGACAAAACTACATTTGCACAATATCGTCCCACAAATCCAGCACTTCAAAGGATAATTGAAGGAAAATTCCAACAAAAGGAGGGCAACTACAACCTAGGAAAAAACAAGAAAGTAATCTTCCAACAACTCCAAAAGAAGATATCTATACAAACATAATTCCACCTCTAATAACAAAAATAACAGGAAACAACAATTAGTTTTCTTTAATATCTCTTAACATCAATGGATTCAATTCCCCAATAAAAAGATGTAGACTAACAGATTGAATATGTAAACAGGACCCAGAATACTGCTGCATACAGGAAATGCACCTTAGTGAAAATACAGACACTACCTCAGAGTAAAATGATGGAAAACAATTTTCCAAGCAAGTGACCCCAAGAAACAAGCTGGAGTAGCCATTCTAATATCAAATGAAATCAACTTTCACCCAAAAGCAATCACAAAAGATAAGGAAGAACACTTTATATTTATCAAAGGAAAAATCTACCAAGATGAACTCTCAATTCTCAACATCTATACTCCAAATGTAAGGGCATCCACATACATAAAAGAAACTTTACTAAAGGTCAAAACATGCATTGCACCTCACACAATAATAGTGTGGGATTTTAACACCCCATTCTCAGCAATCGACAGATCATGGAAACAGAAACTAAACAGAGACACAATGAAATTACCAAAAGTTATGGACCAAATGGATTTAACAGATACCTATAGAACATTTCATCCTAAAACAAAAGAATATATCTTTTTCTCAGCACCTCATGGTACCTCCTCCAAAACAGACCATATTATTTGTCACAAAACAGGCCTCAACAGATACAAAATATTGAAATAATCCCTTGCATCCTATCAGATCACCATGGAATAAGGCTAGTCTTCAATAATGACAAAAACAATGGAAAGTCGACATACACGTGGAAACTGAACAACACTCTACTAAACAATGAATTGGTCAAGGAAGAAATGAAGAAAGAAATTAAAGACTTTTTAGAATTTAGTGAAAATGAGGACACATCATACCAAAAGTGTGGGACTCCATGAAAGCAGTGCTAAGAGGAAAACTCATAGGTCTAAGTGACTATAAAAAGAAACAGGAGGGGGCATACACTAACAACTTGACATCACAACTGAAAGCTCTAGAACAAAAAGAGGCAAATACATCCAAGAAGAGTAGATGGCAGGAAATAATCAAACTCAGGGCTGAAATCAACCAAGTAGAAACCGAAAGGATTATTCAAAATACCAACACAACCAGGAGCTAGTTCTTTGAGAAAATCAACAAGATAGACTAACCAGAGGGCACAGAGACAGTATCCAAGTTAATAAAATGGGAACTGAAAAGGGAGACATAACAACAGAAACTAAGGAGAGTCAAAAAATCATCAGATCCAACTACATAAGCCTATGCTCATCAAAACTGAAAAATCTGGATGAAATTGACAACTTTCTAGACAGATACCAGATACCTAAGTTAAATCAGGAGCAGATAAACCATTGAAACAGGACCATAACCCCTAAAAAAATAGTAGAAGTTATTAAAAGACTACTCACAAAAAAAAAAGCCCAGGGCCAGATGGTTTTAGTGAAAAATTCTATCAGACCTTCAATGAAAACCTAATACTAATTCTCTTCAAACTATTCCACAAAATTGAAACAGAAGGAACACTACCCAATTAGTTTTATGAAGCCACGATCACACTCCTACCTAAACCTCACAAAGACCCAACAAAGAAAGAGAACTTCAGACCAATCTCTCTTATGAATATTGATGCAAAAATACTAAATTAAATTCTTGAAAACCAAATCCAAGAACACATCAAAACCATCATCCACCATGATAAAGTAGGCTTTAGTCCAGGAATGCAGGGATGATTCAATATTTGGAAATCCATCAATGTAATTCACTATATAAACAAACTCAAATGGGGGGAAAAACATGATCATCTCACTAGATCCTAAGAAAGGATTTGACAAAATTCAACATCCCTTCATGATAAAAGTCTTGGAAAGATCAGGAATTCAAGGCCCATACCTAAACATAGTTAAAGCAATATACAGCAAGCCAGTAGCCAACATCAAACTAAATGGAGAGAAACTTGAAGCAATTCCACTAAAATCAGGCACAAGGCAAGGCTGCCCACTCTCTCCCTATCTATTCAATGTAGTACTGGAAGTCCTAGCCAGAACTATTAGACAACAAAAGGAAGTCAAAGGGATACAAATAGGAAAGGAAGAAGTCAAAATCTCACTATTTGCAGATGATATGATAGTATACTTAAGTGACCCTAAAACTTCTACCAGAGAACTCCTAAACCCGATAAACAACTTCAGCAAAGTGGCTTGATATAAAATCAACTCAAACAAAGCAGTAGCCTTTCTCTTCTTAAAGGATAAGCAGGCTGAGAAAGGCACTAGGGAAATGACACCCTTCACAATAGTCACAAATAATATAAAAGACTTTGGTGTGATTATAACCAAGCAAGTGAAAGATCTGTCTGACAGGAACTTCAAGTCTCTGAAGAAAGAAATTGAAGAAGATCTCAGAAGATGGAAAGATCTCCCACGCTCATGGATTGGCAGGGTTAATATAGCAAAAATGGCCATCTTGCCAAAAGCAATCTACAGATTTAATGCAATACCCATCAAAATTCTTATTCAATTCTTCATAGAGACAGAAACAGCAATTTGTAAATTCATTTGGAATAACAAAAAACCCAGGATAGCGAGAACTATTCTCAATAATAAAAGAACTTCTTGGGGAATCACCATCCTGACCTTAAGCTGTACTACAGAGCAATAGTGATAAAAACTGCATGGTATTGGTACAGAGACAGGCAGGAAAATCAATGGAATAGAATTGAAGATCCTGAAATGAACCCACACACCTGTGGTCACTTGACCTTTGACAAAGGTGCTAAAAGCATCTAGTGGAAAAAGGACAGCATTTTCAGCAAATGGTGCTGTCTCAGCTGGAGGTCAGCATGTAGAAGAAAGCAAATTGATCCATTCTTATCTCCTTGTACAATGCTCAAGTACAAGTGGCTAAAGGACCTTCACATAAAACCAGATACACTGAAACTAATAGAAGAGGAGGTGGGGAAGTCCATTGAATACCTAGGCACAGGGGAAAAGTTCCTGAACAGAACACCAATGGCTTATGCTCTAAAATCAAAAATAGACAAATGGGGCCTCATAAAATTACAAAACTTCTATAAGGCAAAGGATACAGTCAATAGGACAAAACAGCAACCAACAGATTGGGAAAGATCTCTACCAATCCTACATCCAATAGAGAATTACTGTCCAAAATGTACAAAAACTCAACAAATTAGACTCCAGACAACCAAATTACCCTATTAAAATGGGGTACAGAGTGAAACAAAGAATTCTCAACTGAGGAAACTCAAATGGACGAGAAGCACCTAAAGAAATGTTCAACATCCTTAGTCTTCAGGGAAATGCAAATCAAAACAACCCTGACATTCCATCTCACAACAGTCAGAATGGCTATGATCACTCAGGTGATGGCAGATGCTGGTTGGGATGTGGAGAAAGAGGAACACTCCTCCACTGTTGGTTGGGTTGCAAGCTGGTACAACCACTCTGGAAATCAGTCTGGCGGTTCCTCAGAAAATTGGACATAGCATTACCTGAGGACCCAGCTACACCACTCTTGAGCATATACTCAGAAGATGCTCCAAAATATAACAAGGATGCATGCTCCACTATGTTCAGAGCAGCCTTATTTATAATAGCCAGAAGCTGGAAAAACCCAGATGTCCTTCAACAGAGGACTGGATACAAAAAAAATGTGCTATATTTTTACGATGGAATATTACTCAGCTATTAAAAACAAGGAATTCGAGAAATTTTTAGGTAAATGGATGAAACTAGAAAATATTATCCTGAGTGAGGTAATCAAATCACAAAAGAATACACATGGTATGCACTCACTGATATTTGGATAGTGTTCCAAAAGCTAATGGGACCTCATAAATTTGAAAAGCTTCTCCATGGCAAAGAACACTTTCAATAGGACAAAATGACAACCAACAGATTGGGAAAAGTTCTCTACCAATCCTACATCTGATAAAGGGCTAATATCCATATATACAAAGAACTCAAAAAATTAGACTCCAGACAACCAAATAATCCTATTAAAAATGGTGTACAGAGCTAAACAAAGAATTCTCAACTGAGGAAACTCGAATGCACGAGAAACACCTAAAGAAATGTTCAACATCCTTAGTCTTCAGGAAAATGCAAATCAAAACAACCCTGAGATTCCATCTCACACCAGTCAGAATGGCTAAGATCAAAAACTCAGGTGACAGAAGATGCTGTCATTGACTCTCTGTCCCATTGACTCTCTGTCTTAAATCTTGAGGCAAGGCAGCGTGTCCCATGTGGGATATAGGCAAGCAAAGTTGGATCAGGAACATAAATCCAATTCAGATTCCCAGTCACCCTTGTCAGGGCACTCAGAAAGCTCACAAGTCAGCATCATCTTTGTCTCAGCAACAGCATGTTTCACGAATCATTCTGGCAGCCACCATGTTCCTATAGCATCCTGCAGAAAAAAACACAAACATGCCCTCTTCCCCATATTAGATATGTGGTCAGGATCATGCCATATCCCTGTAAATGGATCCTTCCTTTTCACCTAGGCATAAATGTGCCTAGTTGAAGGGTGCCATAGAAATTCAGCAGAAAGTTCCTTGACATCCAATTTTGTTTTAATTTAAAATAAAAAGAGTATGATTTAAAAAAAAAAACTAAGGTAACTTCTGGTCAGTTTTTATAGTGCCACAAAAGCCAATGAGGGTGGAATGGGAGAATTAGCAATGTTATAAAAGTCCTGGACCCCGCACACCACAATCCTGACCTGTCCAGCAGGATGAGCCCACTGGTGCAACAGGAACAGTGCTGTCATGGGGCTGACCTGATGCTTTGGGGTCAGATCCCTAACTACTCTGAAACATCTCCTATGGAGAGAATCAGGTATACTTGGGTAAATACAAGGGCTTTTTTAGCCATCTATCTTTCCATCTAGAATGTTCTTCTCCCAGATAGCCACATGGTTTACTTCCAGGTCTTTGTACTAATATTAGCATTTACAAGTAAGGCCTCTTCAGAGAAGACTTTCCTTCTGGCATTTTATATCTCTTGTGTTTTATTTTTCTTTAATCATTGTATTATATACCATACAATTGACTTTATTTGCTTTGTTATTGTTGCTGCTGCTGTTGATTTTGTTGTTGTTGTTGTTGTTGTTGTTTTAAAGACAGGATCTTACTATGAAACCTTGACTGTCCTCAAACTCTCCATCCTCCTGACTCAGCCTCCTCAGTGCTTGAAGTAGAAGTATACTAACAAATGAGTTATTTCATATTAAAGACTTCTTTTAGACATGTACTTCTTCTTTTAGGGGGATTTTAGTTCTACATTATTTCTGAAATAATTCAAGCTTTCTTGAACATATAACCTACTTTTGTACACTGTGAAATACCCCCCCCACATGCATGCTCAGTCTCAAATACCTTAAAAGATGACATATATGTTGTCACAAATTAACACATAGGGTAAGACACCACGCCTACAAGGAATAGGAATCAGGAAATGCATCCCTTATTTTACAGATCCTCACTCATTCTGGAAGCTCTGGCACCAGAGATACATAGGAATTTTGTTTGTTTGTTGAGTCTTTCTATGTATTTGATGTTCTCTGTGTAACTCTGGCTGTCCTGAAACCAACTTTTAGAGCAGACTGGCTTCAAACCTGTAGAAATTCCTCTGACTGTGCCTCAGGAATGCCACAAGGTCCTGCAACACAAAGGTTTTATTTTTAGGACTTGTTTCTTTAGTCAGGATCTGGCTATGTACTCCAGAGTCACCTTCAACTTGTTATCTCCCTGCTTCATTTACGTGTGTGCAGGAATCACAAGCATGTAACACTACTCCTGACAACACTGTGAAGAGCAATGTTACACAGCAGAATAGCCAGCAATAAAACAGAGAAACCCTAACCGCCTCCCTAACCCTGAACATGTAACTGTTGCCCTTTCTCCTGTAAATATTGAGACTGGCTTAATTTTTTTTTTTTGGAAATAATTATAATCTAGAAGTTTGACCTTCATGGAGACTCCTATTTTCAATCAAGAGGTCAATTCTCTGTCTCTCTGTATCTATCTCTCTGTCTCTCTGTCTCTGTCTCTCCCTCCCCCTCTCTCTCTCTCACACACACACATACACACAAACACACACACACACACACACACACACACACACACACACACACACATCTATGTGTTTCTGACATCTATACTATACCAGAGAGATTTTCATTGTATTTGAGTGTCTGGAATAGCATCATTTCTAGTGTAGTTTAAAACGCCCCATGAAGCTGTCTCTCTTTCGTTGAGGTACACCAGGTCTCAGATGCTGAATGTGTACACTTCCACTGAGCTCTGCTCTCAGCAGTTGTAATTTGTTATTGAGAATGTTAAGCTAACTGAGGAGCTAAAGCTTCAAGGAATGTCCCTAGGCTGCAACTCCTTCCTGAGCAATCCCGAGGGACAGTCCTAAGAGATAATGTGACAATAATCCCTTTAGAGTTCTTCAACTTGGAAATACAAGGAGGGATTTTCCACTCCTGCTGTTCCTTCACAGTTCTCTTCAGAGGAGAAGAGTACGTTACAGGTGTAGGAGGAGACGGTGGTCCCCGAGGACATTTCTTATTAATCTTGGATCTTGGAGGCTCTATTGGGTCTTTCTGCACTCCTACCATGCGTATAACCCTCTGTTTCGCTCCAGAATTGAATGCTTATACTTGCGGAGATGGAATGTACTGTATATTCTGAGCAGGAGCCAGTTTGTCAGCTGCATGAACAGGCTTGGCCCCAGCAATCTTCTTTGATATGATCTTCTTCAGCTGCTCTTGTCCTTTCTGTAATCCCCTTAATTGCCTCCTCATGTGGCCTTTGCAGTTCTGGATCATCTGGATTCATAACCTCCTTTGGAACAAGATCAGTATATTTGCTATAAATGACCTTGTCTTTGGAATGTCCCTGTTGAGCAATTGTATCATAATTAATTTTTCGTTCCTGCTCCAAAATGAATGGGCAGAGCATTGGCAATTTTTTTCTGTTGTCCCATATCCAGAGAAAACTGGGCCACATGGATTTCAGAAAAAGCATCTCCATCTCCAAAATCCTCCAGCAACCATGGAATCCGGCCCTTCCTGTATCCATATGAGGGAGGCTCCTTTCCAGACAAATTCAGAGAGTTCTACAGTGATCTCTGAGATCTTGCCCTTTCTTCAGCTTCAAGTTGATCCTGAGAAAGCTGAGTACACACAGGTAAAAAGCTACAGGAAATCAAAGTCAGAAATTAATTATCACAATTAGCTACAATATTCCTTTACTTAGCACATAGACTTGTTAATGATTAATAGAAGCATTCCAAATTTATTATATTCTAATGTATGGAAAGAAAAATTACTCAGAGACAAACAGTAAAGACTCCTTGACTATTCCAACAGCAAATACTTCCCCAGATGTAAAAACTAACAGGTATGTTTTGACACAGCTGACAAGCTGCAGATTTCTGTGTTTCTATACTTTATACAGAAGTAAACTTCCAGCTCATGATATCTTAAGAATCCTTCCTAATTTTTGTTTAACAAGGTCTAATTAGGTAGCTCTGGCTGGTCTTAAACTTGAACTCTCTAGCCTCAGGCTCTAGAGTTCTGGAAATATAGATGAATTTAACACTATGCTGCTGTCACTTCCTATTGGTTTCTTTCTTCCTTCCTTCCTTCCTTCCTTCCTTCCTTCCTTCCTTCCTTCCTGCCTTTCTTTCTTTCTTTCTTTCTTTCTTTCTTTCTTTCTTTCTTTCTTTCTTCCTTCCTTCCTTCCTTCCTTCCTTTCTTTCTTTCTTTCTTTTTTTCTTTTTTTCTTTTTTTCTTTCTTTCTTTTTTTCTGCAGACAGGGTCTCACTGTGTAGATCCAGCTGTTTCCCCAGTTCTGGGAGTAAAACTCTCCAGGTCATGTGTATACCATCTTTCTGCATTATGATTAACTATTCATTTACCAGACTGAGCAACCTCAGACTAAGTATAGGAACTGCATCTTATGTTTCTTTAATCCCTAACTGTCCCAGCCCTGTCTGGTAACAGGAGTTTCTCTAACATTTCCATGTGATTCACTCTGCATTCATGGTTTTATATCACAGCAGACTTCTTGCCTTTACTTTAACAAGTCATCTCAAATCCTTTGTCAAAAAATATTAAAGATTTACCTGGATGTTTTTAAACTTACTTATTATTTATCCCAGGCTGACCCTAAATTCAGAGATCCGCTTGTCTCTGCTTACCAAGAGCTAGGATTAAAGGCACGCAGCAGCACACCCAGCCAGACTCACATTTTTATTTAGGTTGTGTATGATGGTGTGTGTGTGTGTGTGTGTGTGTGTGTGTGTATCTGTGATGGCACTGTTGAAAGTGTGAAGAAAACTGTGGGAATAAGTTGTTTCTTCCCACCATGTGGGTCCCACAGATGGAACTCAGGTCTTTGAGCTTGGCAGCAAGTGCTCCTATCCACTAAGACATCCCTTGCTGACCCTGTATTCCAGTCTTTTAAGTTATACTCTAACAGCTTGCCCCAGCTGTAGCATTTATTATCTGAATGCATTATCAATTGCTTCTTCTCATGTAATCTCTCTCCTAAAGGAAGTAAGCTCATGGGGATATTGAATAAAAAGACACAGGAAGCTTATCTTATCATCTCACAAAATAGCCAATAGAACACAGGACACCAGGTTATGTGAAGTACTTTTCCCACACACCCAGCAAACAGGTGATACTCCAGAAGACTTAACTATGTAGTTCAAAATTCAACTCAGTCCCCAGAGACTGAGGACTCAACACCAATGGACTGCCTCTTCTTCCTAACAATGGGAGACTTAGTCACCAGTACTTTGGTTCCACTGACTAAAAATGGGGTCCCCACTGTTTTAAATATTAAGTATTCTCTTCAGATTTAGTACAGGAGCATGCTGAGATGGATTTTGGGTGACTAGTTCCTTTAATAATTGCAACAGAAGCTGGAGCATAGTGGACACCTTAATCCCACTTTGGAGACAGACACAGGTCGATCTGTGTAACCAGGCCAACCTGGTCTTCAGAGCAAGTTGCAGGGCAGCCAGGGGTACACAGATAAACAGTCTAAAACAACAAAATAAAACAAAGAAAAACAGAAAAACAAAAAAAACAAGGCAAAGCAAACAACAATAACAAAACCAAACCCTCAAGAAATCAACAACAACAAAAAATGTAGGGAAATCTTCCTGTGCTTAGCCTATTAGTGACAGCATAAGGTACGGCTGATCTGTACAGATGCAGTCACTGGGAGCTAACACCTTCCTCCTGTCTTTGGATTTCAGATGCATTTGCTAGGAGAGTTCATGAACCTGAGAAGCAAAGCAAAATGAAACAAAACAATCAAATAAAAATAAAACCAATACTTTCATTGTTTGTTCCTTGTTTTTTAAATTAGGCTCATTTCATTTTTATGTGTATGACTGCTTTGTCTGGCTGTATGTCTATGTACCACATATATAGGTGGTGCCCTCTGATACCTTACTGGAAGGAGGTATCAGATTCCTAAATTGCAGTCATACATGCCATGCAGGTGATGGGAACCAAACCAGGTCCTCTGCAAGAACAACCAATGCTCTGACCCACTAAGCAGTTTCTTCCAGCCTGTATTTGCTAGTTTTTATAAATGACACTTAAAAAAACATACAAATGAGAGCTAAGTAAAAGCTTTGCAGTTGCCAAGCCTGGCTATTTTGTGACATCACAAAATGGTGGCATTTCAGCCACAACCCCCAGGTAATTTACAAAACAACAACAACAACAACAACAAACATTGCAGGTTACATCCTCAACAATACCATAGTCTCCAGGTTAATCCCCCAACAAACCTGCATCCCCAGATTACAAGCCCACCCAGTGCCTAATGACCACCAATGCAGAAGGGAGAAGAAATTAAGGTTAGGATATGACTCCCAGCACCAGCCAACTATGTTAAAGGCCACAGTGCTTTCCAATTAGATGCTTGCACATGTACTCCCTGCTTGCCACTTACTATAATGTTAAACATTTCAAGTTCCCCCACTACCAAAACTGTACTGTGTGACTATAGCCATCCAGCAGTCATGGGAGAACTGGGTTTATCTGAAAGTGGAGCTGGAAATGAAAAAAGGTGGGAGGGGGAGAGAGAAATGAAGCCAAGACATAGTTCTGATCAAGGTTTCAAGTTTAAAATTCAGCTCTGAGTTCAAAAAGGGAAAACCCACAAAACCCATCCCTGTTTCAGCTAGAGTATGTTGTAGAGCAAGGGCAGCAAAGGCAGCCAAAACAGCTAAGTTCCCATGGGAACCTGCAACTGCAGCCAAGGCAGATGTCTCTGTCCAGATGGATAAGACCTGTCATGGCAAATGTTCAAGCTCTGCTTAACCTGCTCAAGGCTGAGAAGGTCCTGCTTAAGGCTGAGAAGGGCCTGCTCAGGGGTGAGAAGGCCACAATTCCCACACAGCCCATTTTTTTTGTTTGTTTGTTTTTAAAGATGAGCAGTACCAGTTGCTGGACTAGGGTACCAGATTTATTTGTTTTCCATAATCCTGTCTAGAGTATAGAGTAGCTACACAACCATGTCTGTCTTAAGTTGGCGTCTATACAGGTCTTCCTTACCAGTTGTGGAAACATGTATACCACTGATATATTGTAAGGAGCTGCCATTAGAAGATGGCACTTGTTTCCTCTGTTCGAGGTGGGAAACAACTGCATTCAGGGTCATAAACACCTGCTGTGTGCCTGCATATCTTTCAGACACAGCTCCTCACCCTCCCAAGCAGTATGTAAATGAAGTTCTGCAAGAAGCACCAATTAGACACTTATACACAGTTGTGATAACTATTTAAGCAGCACCCATTTGGGGCTTCGGGGTCTTTCGCTTTACAATCAATGTTGTGTTCCCCAATAAAGTGCAAGAGGAAGGATCCTGTTGTTGTGTCATCCTTGCTGGCAAGGCGGACGTGACAAGTGGTGCCGAAACCCGGAAAATTTACATCACAAGGCACCAGCGAAGACCCCCAACTTAGCTACAGAAGGATTCAGAACTGATCGCACAGGAACGTCGGTACCAGTAATCCCCCGAAAAAGACATGCTGGTTCTGGGAGTTCATCCAGTGGCTGCTGCAGTCACCCTACTGTTTGTTTTTGTTGTAGTTTTGGTGATTTGTTACTGCTTGAATTGCCATCGACCAGGGCATGAGTGCATCTGTTGGGAGTAGTGTTCTGACAGAGGCTGTAAGGCGGGGGTATGTAACCTCGCAAGCTGACCTGTGTATCAGTCTCTTGTAGATAAAAGAGCAACATGGGATTTGGACACTCTGCGCCTGTTATTAGAGCCTTGCAGGAGCTTTTGAAAGAACGAGGGCTGAAAGTATCAGAGACTACATTAAAAGGCTTCTTTGATGAAATAGATCGGATAGCTCCATGGTTTGCTCCAATGGGGTCACTAACCACTGGCAGTTGGGAGAAATTAGGGAGAGATATTCAGAGAGAAGCAGAAAAAAGGAAGTTAAAAGCAGGGACAAAGCCACTATGGAAACTAGTTAAAGCGTGTCTTCAAGACCAACGCTGTGAGAAGGCAGTACGTGAAGGGCAGCGTGCACTGGCTGAGCATCAAGACAGCATGTCAGAAACAGAAAAAGGAGATGAGTCAGGGGCCCATGCCCAAAATGATATGGAGGAAAAATTAGGGGCATGAAGGGAAAGAAGCTCTAAAAAGGAAAAAGGAAAACATAAGGATCTGGAGGCAGAGCGTGAGCAAATTAACATCTACCCACCTCTACAAGAGTTTGAACTTTTAGATAAAGTCAAGGTCCTAGACAAAAGAGGAGATAAAGTTCCCAGGTGAACTGGGATAGTTAAGTCCACGAGACTCAGCTATTTTGCTCTTCTCTGTAGATAAAAAGAGAGCAGGCAAGTTCGTGGTGTAGCGAACCGAAAGTGAATCTTTGGGAGGAATTTAATTATGGGTGCTGCTCAGTCGCACCCAATTGTTTTGGCTCCTCAGGATCTGCTTTTATCAAGGAGTTTAAAGATAAAAAGCTCAACTCTGTTAACATTTTTGAATGAATGAGATACCATTGCACCCTGGATCGAGGTATCAGGCTATCTTACAGTATCCTGCTGGGATAAGCTCAGCAGAGACCTTGACTTTGCTCAAACAGGGAACTTTGCAAAAGTTAGTGAGAAGCTGTTTGGAAGATCAGAAATGCTGTAAGGTAGTTGAAGAGGGACTAACAGCCTTGGAAATGTTGCAGGAGCAGAGATCGGAGAGGGCTGCAAGTGAGAAGGGAGGCCTCAGTTCCTCCAGCTTATCTTGAAGCTGCACAGGCTTCTCCACTTATTCAGTCTGCCAAGGCCATCATTTGCATACTTTCCTCTGAAAAGCTAAACGCTGCCAAAGAGTTGTTGGCTGAGCAGATAAGGACACTAGCATGCTAGCTTGGCTCATAGTGAGCGGGGCAGTGGTACTTCAATGCCCCTGACTTCAGAGTGGCAGGGGTCCTAGTAGGGCAGTGCAGAGAAGTAAGCTAGTATAGTAAATGGAAACCTGAATCTTTTTTTTTTTTAGAAAAAATAAAAAAAATTACTCTGAGGTAAAATGTTTAAATAACTTTTCATCTTTAAGCTTGTCTCTCTGGCAGAGCTTTTGTCCTAAAGCTAAGAGTAGAAGCAGGATTAATGAAACTTCTCATTCATTACAAGGATTGGGGTATGAAGCCACTCCTAGCATAAGTGCAAAAGAGATAGTGTGGAAAGATCATGAGAGAAGAAAAGGTAGGTTTCAGCCTTATGTTTTACCATTACCAGTGAACCTCTGGGAAAGAGACATCCTAAAGGGCATGGAATTAAGACTAACCAATGAATACTCTGCTCAGAGTCAGAAAATGATGAAAGACATGGGATACGTTCCTGGGCTTGGCCTGGGAAAGTTTCATCAAGGTATTTCCCAGCCTATTGAGACCAAAGGTCAGACCCACACAAAAGGGCTGGGTTTTTCCTAGAGGATGCAATACCCATACCGTGGAAATCAGAGGAGGCCATGTGGGTTCCTCAATGGCCTCTAAACTCTGAAAAATTAACTGCTGCTAAAGCTCTAGTTGATGTACAGCTAGACCTTGGACATTTAGAGCCCACTCAATCTCCTTGGAATACTCCAATTTTTGTTATTAAAAAAAAGTCTGGAAAATGGAGACTTCTACATGATTTAAGGGCTATCAATAGTCAAATGCAAGTTATGGGAGCCATTGAGCATGGTTTACCACTTTTATCAGCATTACTTAAAGAATGGAAATTGATAATTGTAGATATTAAAGACTGTTTCTTTTCAATACCTTTAGTAGTTGAAGATAGACAAAGATTTGCTTTTATGTTGCCATTCATTAACCATGAGGAGCCAGATTATAGATATCATTGGAAAGTCTTACCTCAAGGTATGGCTAATAGTCCCACTATATGTCAGTTATATGTGGGAAAATCCTTAAAATTTATTAGAGATAAGTATCCTAAATTGAGAATCTGCCATTATATGGATGATGTATTGCTTTGTGGATCTAAGGATGAAGAGTTGTGCCTTGCCTATGCTGATTTAATAAAAGTATTTGAGAGTAAAAGTTTATTTATTGCACCAGAAAAGGTGCAGAAAGGCAACATAGGAGCATTCTTGGGAACTAATATACATCCTCAGTTTGTATCCCCACAGAAAATTACCATTCGTAGGGACCACCTTAAAACATTAAATGACTTTCAAAAACTTTTGGGAGATATTAATTGGATGCGTCCCTATCTCAAAATTCCTTCAGCTGAATTAAAGCCTTTATTTGCTATATTAGAAGGAGACAGTCATATTTCCTCGCCTAGAAAACTGACCTCTGCTGCCATAGTAGCTCTGCAGAAAGTAGAGGAAGCCATACAGCAAGCTCAATTAGTGAGGGATCAGCCTAATGAACCTATTTTCTTATGTGTTTTTTGACACAGTCACATTGCCTACAGCAGTGTTGTGGCAGCAGGGGCTGTTGCTCTGGATTCATCCTCATGCATCACCAAATAAAACCCTAGACCATTATCCTACAGCTGTAGCAGAATTGGCATTAAAGGGGTTGCAGGCTTCTTTGACACACTTTGGGCAATACCCTGATATGCTTATAGTTCCATATACAGCCCAGCAAGTTCAAGTGCTTTGCACAGTGGTAGATATGTGGGCTATACTGAAATGTGTTTTTCCACGTCATATAGATAATCACTATCCACACCATCCGTTATTACAGTTTGTGTCAAAAGATCCCATAATTTTTCCTAAAGTTACTGCCAATGCCCCCATTCCAAAGGCTATAGATATCTATACAGATGGATCAAAGGCAGGCATTGGATGTTATGTGGCTGATTTTCCTAGCCCAGTAAAGTTTAAATTTGCTCCTGACACTCCACAATTGGTAGAGTGTCAAGTGGCTTTAGAAGTCTTCATGGCTTTCCCTGGTCCCATAAATATCATTTCTGATGCTCACTATGTGGTGAATGCAATTCGTATTCTAGAGTTCGCAGGTACAATAAAATCAACCAGTCCTGTGGACCTCATTCTGAAACAAATACAACAGTGTATTTTATCTAGGAACTCAAAATTTTTCATTCAACATATTAGAGCCCATACCTTATTACCAGGTCCCATGGTGCTAGGTAATGCTTTAGCTGATGCAGCTACTCGCCAAGTGTTCCCTGTTCTGCAAACGAATCTTACAGCTGCTCAGGAATTTCATAAACTGTTTCATGTTCCAGGCTCCACTCTCAGACTTAAATTTGGTATCCCAAGAGCTGCGGCTCGAGATATTACACTAAACTGTCAGAATTGTGTTGAATTTAACCACCCTCCATGCATTGGAGTAAACCCAAGAGGGCTTAGACCTTTAGATGTCTGGGAGATGGATGTGACACATATTAAACATTTTGGGAAATTGCAATATATTCATGTATCTATAGACACTTGCTCTGGCATTATCCATGCTATGCCTATGGCTGGAGAAAAGGTTTCTCATGTTATTGCCCATTGTTTAGAAGCTTGGGCAGCGTGGGGAAAACCATGTCTGTTAAAGACTGATAATGGGCCTGCATATACAGCTAAAGCTTTTGTACAATTTTGTGTGCGCATGCAAGTGCAGCATCGTACTGGATTGCCATACAATCCTCAGGGTCAAGGCATCATTGAAAGAGCCAATCTAACTTTGAAAATGTATCTGCAAAAACAAAAAGGGGGAATTATGGAATCATCACTGGCTCCTAAAGCAGCCCTGTCTCTAACTCTATTTACACTTAATTTTTTAAAACTGGATGAGAAGGGGCTGCTGACAGGCATAGTAATCCTGTGAAAGAGACATGAGAAACAGTGAAATGGAAAGATGTATTGACAGACTCATGGAGAGGCCCAGATCCAGTGCTTACCAGATCCAGGGGAGCTGTTTTTGTTTTCCCACAGAATGAAGAAAATTCTGTCTGGGTGACAGCAAGAATAACCAGAGTTGTTGCGGAGCCAAGGACGTTTTCTAAGAAGAATGAAGAAGCTGTGGTGGACACTTTTAGTCATGATGACTTATGAAGAAGTGCTAAGTATTCAGTTATGGGTAATAGTTAGATCTTGGCCCATACCTATGCCCGTTCATGCCAATTCTACTGTGTTGCCATTGTTTACTTCTACTCAGTGTTTTATGGAAGTCCAATGTGCTATGCCTATGGGACAAGAGCCTGTTTTATACAATGCCACTGCATTTCCATTGAATTTTATTCTCTGCTTTACTACTAAGGCTAAAGCTTACTCCATGTATCGTACTCAGGAACACCACGTTAACTAACTGGGTGGATCCTGTCTCATTTATCAAGGTTGGTACCGGAGTCTTGGTTGAGGCACTAAAGCAGGTGTCAGCTGGTAAGATGGAAGGTTCAGGAAATATTTCTAATAATGACAGGGCCTTATTAAATATAACTACCATGTTGCTTAAGAGTAATGTTAACGCACCTTGGACATCACAATGGCCCACCAATAATGCTACATACAAGAGAGTTTTACCTTGGTGTCCCCCTGATCTATCTTTTCCTCCAGTTTTTATGCCATGTCAATCTAAAGAATCCCCTGACATGGAGATTGCTTCAGGATTTGCTCTTTCACCTCCTATAAAATGGGCTGCTATCAACAAGACTGGTATTCAAACAGGAAAGTGAAATATATGGCCCTTTTATCAATGGATACTAACAATTGTAGCTGGAGCCAGTACTAGCCTTTCTGCATTTGTCTCTATGCAAGGTCTATATCATGTGATACAAAATGTCTCAGCCACCCATTCTAATAATAGCTATCCTTATTTGGATGGGATTAAGGTAAATGGCGAGCTGGTGAATTCATCTGCCCCATCTGCCCCCGTATGTGTTTCACCTCCATTTTTCTTTATATTGGCTGAGTTTGAAAATAATACAACTTTTCTGAACTATAGCGCAAGTAATACTACCTGCTATTTAGCTGAATGCTGGAATGGTTCTTTATCTTTGGCCTTAATAGTACATATACCTACTTTTGTGCCAATTCCTGTGGAAGCAAATCCAGAAGATTTTTCTATAGCCTCTTTATTTAGACAAAAAGGAGATTTGGGTATTACAGCTGCAATTGTGACTGCTATAGCAGTGTCAGCAGCAGCTGCTGTGACTGCAGGCATAGCAATGGCCAATCAAGTAAATGCAGCTCAAACTGTTGATGCTTTAGTAGAAAGAGCTGCAGATGCTTTGGTTACACAGCATCAAATGAATGCTCATCTCACTTTTGGTATTCTTCTGGTTAATCAGAGAGTGGATCTTCTTCAAAGCAAATTGGAGGAGATTGTAGATATTGTACAGCTAAGTTGTGTTAGTAATACTAGACATATGTGCATTACCCCATTGAGGTATGATAATTCTACTTTTAAAGATGGTAACCTGTTGTCTAATTTTTTAAAAGGCAATTTGTCTCAGCAAGCGGAGTGGTTGCAGAATCGTCTGTTGATGGAGATTACAGTACTGAATGGAACCCGCATCAATCCTATCACTATGGGAGATTTCACTTCTTGGCTAACTTCTGCATTTTCCTACTTTAAGGAATGGATAGGGGTAGTTCTCTTTGGGGCTGTAGATTGTTGCAGACTGGTATTGTGTCTATGGTTGCCTTGCAGACTTAAATTTCGTCAACGAAGAGATAAAGTACTAATTACTCAAGTATTGCTAGCCCTCGAACAAGGTGCATCTCCCGAAATCTGGTTGTCTATGTTAAGGGAATAGCCAGCAAACAGATCCCTCAGCCGTTGCACCCCAAGGTTTCAGCCCATTGCACTGGGTCAGTGAGGAATCTTGGCCTGGCTGGTCCTGTCTGTGTAGCTCTGGTACCTGATTTTGAGGCAAACAGCCCTTGCACCCCTGGGAGATGGCTCCATTGCACAGGGACAGGTGTTTGCCTCTCTTTCTGTCTCCCTTAGCCCTTGCACCCAGAGGACTTGTTTCCATTGCACCTGGTAGGGTAAGGGAGACCATCTTAAACTATCAGTCCTTGATTGCTTATTCCCCCAAGATGGAATTTGCTTGATCGGGCTTGAGTTTGAGTCATGATTGGTACCGCGTCAGACAGGCCAAGGGCAGCTCCGTCTTTTCTTCTCCTGGCCAGCTGCCATTGGTCCCAACGATGGGAATAGGTTGATGCCACACCACTAGTTGTGAGTCTACCCCATGACAGGTATTACGAGTGGCCACAACCTGGGTGCACATTCTGGCCAGCAAGAATGCCAGGTGCGGGTGCAACCCTCGTTGTCTAAAAAAAAAAAAAAGGGGAACTCACCATTCATTGGTGCTGGCTGTGGAGGCACATCAACTACCCTAAGACAGGGACATTGGCCAGTGCCTGCTCTTAAAAAATAAAATAGGGGGAGATGTAAGGAGTCGCCATTAGAAGATGGCGCTTGTCACCGATGTTTGAGGTGGAAAACAACTGCACTCAGGGTTGTAAACACCTGCTGTGAGCCTGCTTATCTTTCAGACACAGCTCCTCACCCTCCCGGACAGTATGTAAATGAAGTTCTGCAAGAAGCACCAATTAGACACTTATACACAGTTGTGATAACTATTTAAGCAGCACCCATTTTGGGCTTGGGGTCTTTCGCTTTGCAATCAATGGTGTGTTCCCTAATAAAGTGCGTGAGGAAGGATCCTGTTGTTGCGTCATCCTTGCTGGCGAGGCGGGCATGACAGTCCTTCTGCCTTTCAACGATCTTAATAACTCTCTGTTTAGCTCCTGAATTGAATGTTCTTGCTTGCTGGGATGGCATGTACTGGATATACTGGGCAGGAGGAAGTTTCTCAGATGCATGAACAGGCTTGGCCCCTAGCAATCTTCTTTGATATGATATTCTCCAAGGCTACTCTTGCCCTTCTGTAATTTAGTTTTCTTCTCATCAGCAATTTCCATCTCAACAGACCCAGAACTGCAAAGGCCTGATGAGGAGATGGTTAAAGCAGTCCTAGGTCTGCTGGGATGGAAATTGCTGATGAGGAGACAATTAAAGATATTACAGAAAGGACAAGAGTAGCCATGGAGAAGATCATATCAAAGGAGATTGCTGGGGCCAAGCCTGTTCATGCTGCTGAGAACCTGCCTCCTGCTCAGTATATCCAGTACACGCCATCTCAGCAAGGAAGAAAAAAAAACATTAAATTCAGGAGCTAAACAGAGGGTTATTCAGATCATTGAATGGCAGAAAGATGCAATGTAACTTCCACAATTCAGGATTAATAAGAAAATTCTCCAGGAAGGGGAGGCTCGACTCCTCCTGTACCTGAAATGCATTCTCCTCCTCAGAAGATTAGTGTAGAAGCACAGAAGGGGTGGAAGATTCTGCCATGTATATCCAAGTAGAAAACCTCAAAGGGTTACACAATTCCACTGGATAAATGGGAGGCTGATGATGGAAGAGGACTTCAGATTGTCCACATAAATGAAAATTTTGCCAAACTGGCTGAAGTGCTATACATTGCTGAATGGAAGGTTAGACTTTTACAGTTTGCTGAATGTTCTTGCATCTGTGAGTCCACATCAGTTTATCTCAGGTCCAGAGGGACACTTATGTGTATGTGTGTGTGTGTGTGTGTGTGTGTGTGTGTGTGCGCTAATGGCAGCAGGGGCTATCTGCAGCTCTGTACAGGGATCACCCCCACCCCGGCAGCAATGATTCTTCTGTGCCAGTTAGTGGTTTCCTAGGCTTACCTAATTCTCTGAAGATTACTAGGTACTGTTGCATGTTGCACAGTTTTGTAAAGTAAAGTTTAATAACTCACTTTACTTTTACTAACTCACTTTACTTTTTTCTCTCCACCTAGAGTCTGGTTAACTTTTAAAAACAATTAGCATGACTAGATTTGCTTCATCACCACATGTTCCCTGTCCAGCAGTCCAGCTTCCTACTTAGGTGCATTTTAGTAACTTGTGGCTGACATAGGAGTCTCCACAAACCAGATTTAAATTGACTGCAGTTAATGTTAAAGGGCTGGGTGTGGCCACAAAGAAGTGGTGGTGGACACCTGGAATCCCAGCAGCAGGGTGGGACAGAAGAGCCAGAGGCCATGTGGAAATGGTGGAAATTCGAACCTGGGTAGAGAGACACATGGCTCAAAAACAAAAGGAGAAACATGAAGAGAAACTTAGAGAAATGGCCCAGAAAACCAGCGAGAGGAGAGCTGGGATCAAAACCTATGTGGAAAAAGGTATGACAATTTCCATTGTGGAATTTACGTTATGACAATGTATGTGTCATTTAAAAAAGGTCTTTGTGCACTGAGCATGTATGTCAGAGGATATTTTGCAGCATTCAAAAGTAGTTTACAGTTACAAGAAAACTTTAGTTGTTTCAGAAATAATGTAGAACAGAACTCCCCCAAACTGAAGAAGTACATGTCTAAAAGAAGTCTTTAATATGGGAGTAACTCACTTGGTAGTATACTTCTGATATCACCACTGAGGAGGCTGAGCCAGGAATATGGAATGTTTGAAGACAGTCTGGGCTACACAGTAAGATCCTGTCTCCAAAACAACATCAACAACAAAGCAAATGAAGTCAATCATATAGTATATAATACAATGGATAAAGAAAAATTAAACACAAGAGATATAACAATTGCAGAAGGAAAGTCTTGTCAGAAGGTGCCTTACATGTAAGTGCTAATATTCGTACAAAGACTTGGAAGTAAACCATGTGGATATCTGGAAGAACATTATAGATGGAAAGATAGATGACTAAAAAAGCCCTTGAGTTTAGCCCAGTATAGCAGATTCTCTCCATAGGAGATGTGTCAGAGCAGCAAGGGATCTGACCACAAAACAGCAGGTCAGGCCCCATGACAGCATTGTCCCTGCTGCACCTGTGGGCTCACCCTGCAGAACTGGTCAGGATTGTGGTGTGCAGGGTCCAGCACTTGGATAACACCACTAATTCCCGCATTCCACCCCCAGTGGCTTCTGTGGCACTATTAAACCTAGCCAGAAGTCACCTTAGTTTTTGAAAGAAAGCCTCTCTGCTTAGAGCACACAAATTTATCTAAGCTGGCTGAGCAGCAAGCTCCAACCAAAGCCTGTGCATGGTTCTCGTTTCTTTCCATTTGTTAAAAGATCTGTGTGGTGTGCTGTGTGTGTGTACATGCACATACCCATTACATGTTCATTTGGAGGCAAGAGGGTGACATTGAGTGTCCTGGCTCAATCACTATTTGTATTTTGAGAAAGGGTCTCACTAAGTTTGAAGCTCTCTAGTTGGCTGAGTAGAGAGAGGAGTTCTCAACAGACACACACTACAATGTGTAGCCATCTACCTGGCTGCTAGAGATCCACACTCAGGTCCTGAGGCATGAACAGCAGACTCCTTACCAACTCAGCCATTTCCCCAGCCCTGTCTTTGCATTTTATCATGACAGTTCTCCAACATGAGGAGGAAGAGCTGAAAAGCCATGTGCGATGAAATGAACTTCTCTCAATATAGACTCTGCTTAATTTTAAAACCAATTAGCATGACTGGATTTCCTTCATCACCACTTGCTCCCTGTCCAGCAGTCCAGCTTCCTACTTAGGTGCATTTCAGTAACTTGTGGCTGACATAGGAGTCTCCACAAACTGGATTGAAATTGACTGCAGGTAATGTTAAAGGGCTGAATGTGGGCAAAAAGAAGTGGTGTTGCACACCTGTAATCTCAGCAACAGGGTGGGACTGAAGAGCCAGAGGCCATGTCTAGGCCAAGTTTCAAAAAAGAAAGAAAGAAAGAAAGAAAGAAAGAAAGAAAGAAAGAAAGAAAGAAAGAAAG
>NW_021605095.1:128430-133765 GCF_004785775.1 Grammomys surdaster | reverse complement strand
AAGAAAGAAAGAAAGAAAGAAAGAAAGAAAGAAAGAAAGAAAGAAAGGAAAAGAAAAACATGGTATTTTCTAAGTTTGAAGAGTCTCTTGTCCAAAATATGAGTAGTGACAAACTAATTTTTAACTGTGTCAACAGAGGATGGAGAGGCCCATCAAAGAGATGAAATCCGTCTTGACAGGCACAAAGAGAGGCAGCAGGACTGGAACCTTTCCAGGGCAGCTCCTGAAAAGAGGTGGGTTGTTACCTGCAAAAACATGAGTCAGGAAAAAGAGCAGTTCTTTAGCTTGGTAATAAAATGAGAACAAACTTTGCCTCACTGAGGTTTATCGTAACAGAATTGAAGCTCCCTAGAAGGTTCCCTGTTCGTTCTTCACCTTGTAGAACTAGTAGTTAATCTTGAGAATGTCAGGCATAGGAAAGGGAAACATAGTTTATGTCTGTACTGAAGGGAAGGATAAAATTGTTCAGGTGTCTGCTTTTTTATTGATTCCCAAGTGGTGGAAGAAGCTGCTTGCATGCCTGTGTGTAGATGGAAAGCCAGGCACCATAGCCCTAGAAACATCCTTTCTAGGTCTTGTGCTGTGCCACGTACAGTGGGAAGAAGAGTAAGTTTTGAAGGGAGATTTTTGACTCCTGTGAGTAGTTTATTTAACATTCAGAACAGGGATTTGTATAATGGGAAAATGAAGTGGTGTAAAACAAACCCAATAGATTCATAGGAACTAGGCATCGGCAAAGTTTGTGATTCACAAGTGTCTGAGGACTGAGGTTGCTTCTAACTCCAGAAAATGCTGTGCTCCAGAGGTGGGATTTGGGGTTTGGGATAAATGCAAATAAGAAACACTCTCTTACCATATGAGCAATTTTACATCCTCTGGTGATCCTAACACCTGATCCAATCCAGTTTCAAGCTTAAATCTTAACTTGACTCTGCCTAGGTGGTTCCTTGTTTAATTGGCATATTTCTCCTCTTTGCAAAAACTGAACCCATGCAGAAGAGAGAAATGAAAGAAATATCAAGGTGATCAGTGAGTTGGGGACTTGCCACATTGTAAAGTGACAGTAGATCTGTACAGAAATTGGGCCCTTAAAACCAGTAAAGTGGCTGTGAACTTGTAATTGGATGAAAATAAAATTGTCTTCAGAAATAGTTTAAGACTTGAGCATCTTGTGAGTTGGTGATAGTTCTCTTTTCTCGGCATGCATCTGAAGTGTTCTCAGGGCTGCTAGTGTGATTGTGCATCATCAGAACATATATGTTCATGAGATATACCACATTCATTTCCTTTGCTTCTGAGAGTGGGTATATTTATATTGCATATATTCATCTTGTCTGTGAAAATGTATTAATAATTATGTATTTCAAATAGGTCAAAATTACAGAGAAATGAAAATCGAGATATCTGTGAAGTCATTGCTCTTGATGTGCCCAATCCTCGAACTTCCAATGAAGTTCAGTATGATCAAAGGCTCCTCATCCAATCCAAGGTATGTGGATCTAGAAAACAACTTTATCTTGTGTGTAGGTTTCTTATGGTTTCTACTGCTGTGACAAAACACCATAACTGAAAAGCAAGTTGGAAGGTAGGGGTTTGTTTTAAAAGCATACACTTCTGTTTTTTTTTTTTTTGAGGGCGTGGGGATTCAGGTTTTTTTGAGAATTTCATACAATTGCCTTTGACCGTATTCGCTCTCCTCTACCTCCTCCCAGATCCACCCCACCTTTCCCAACAAACCCAACTTTGTACCTTCTTTGTCTTCTTTGGGGATTTTGTTTGTTTAGTTTGGGTTTTTGAAGGTAGGTTCTCTGTATCCCTGGCTGTCCAGGAATTTACTATGTAAACCAGGCTTGCCTTTGTAAACCAGATCTGCTCCTCTGCTCCTAAGTGTAGAGATTAAAGCTATGCATCCCCACATCCAGCCATGTGTCCTTTATTGTTTGGTTAGTCAAAACTTGGTTGGTGGTGTTGTTTGAGACAGGGTTATTAAATGGCTCTGGCTGCCTTAGAAAGGGCTATTTAGACCAGGCTGACTTGAGACTGGCAGAGTTTCACTTGCTGCCTCATTAGTACTGGGATTAAAGATGTGTGATGCTACAGCCACCTAAATCTAAAGAATGCCTTGATTTAATCTTAGTCTCTAAGTAAGAATACAAATGTGTGTGGAGAAGTTTATACTTGTTATTTTATATGAATGTTGCAGTTTTAAATTAGCTGTAAACACAGAACTATTCATTGCTCAGTAGTCAGATTCAGCATTAAATAAGTATACCTTTATATTTGATGTCATTCATTTTTCTACAGGGTATGGGCAGTGGATTTGCAGGTGGAGAAGGTGAAATTTACAATGTTTATGATCAAGCTTGGAGGGCTGGCAAAAATACGGCTCAAAGTATCTACAGGCTCAGTAAAAATCTGGACAAGGTCATTTATGGTGATGACCTCAAAACCAGGATAATGACCAAAAGGTAGCAAAGCAGACAGTTGATGGTTGGTCCTGTTTATGCCAGTAAAAACACAAGTAGTTCATGACCTCTTCTCCTTTTCTCCCAGATTTGTTCCTGATCAGGAGTTTTCTGGTACAGACCATAGACAGAGGGGCCGAGAAGGACCAGTTCAGTTTGAGGATGATCATTTTGGTTTGGATCAGTTTTGGAAGAAGTGCCTCTTTTGGCCTCAAGTCTTTCCTCTGTTGCTGCCCAGCTCATGTTTCAGTCTGAGAACTGTCACTGCATGTTTTCTGGAACTTGGACCAGCAGTCCCACCAATTACTGTACATTGAGTTTTGTCAAAGTTTGTGGCTGTGGTGGGTGCCTTCAGAACTGCTGCATAGGAAACAGCCCTTGCAAAGGGGATGGTGGATTCTTCTCTTTGTACAGTTTCTTATTTACATAGGTGTTGAGCTTCGTGGACCAGGAGTTTTGTTTTGGGGACAAACCCTAGGGTAGAGAATCTTAGTCATGCTAGTCTTTATCCTGGTTTTGATGACATCACAATACATGCCCTTGTCTTGCTTTTGTATGCTGTAAAATACCGTCCCCCATACATATAATCTTCATTAAAATACTATGTTTATTAAAATACTTCTTAAAATACCAAAAAAATCTTAAAAGTATCTAAAATATATAATAAGAAATGTATATTTGATTCTTAGTCGAGACAGTCCTCTAAATTTCAATAGGCATGTCTATTCCTTGAACTGCTTCTCTTCCTCATGCTCCAGTTCTGACCATTGTCACCAAGGAACTGGTGCATGAAGGAGTAGAAGCAGTTGAAGAAATAGAGATACCTATTAAAATTTAGAAGATTGTCTCAACTTAGAATCATATATATAAATATCATATATATATTATATATATATATATCTTATCATATAATTTAATATATTTTTAAGATATTATAGGTATTTTAAGTATTTTAATAGACATAGTATCTTAATGAAGATTATGTATATGGGGGAGGGTATTTTACTGCCAGGAGCCATAATGGGACAAGCTAATAATTAGCAGTTGATCATCCCGAAATGCTTGCCTCAGATTATTATATAATCTGTGACAGGTGTGCCCCATTCAGCAAGGCTGTGAAGGACGTATTTTAGGAAAGATCCTGCTATTAATATGCTTTTCCTATTATTATTATTATTAAGCATACATAACAACCACTAAGCAATAGCACACACCTTTGGAGCACCCCTTTGGTTCTCTGCAGACCCTCGAAGATGTACTGTCTTATAGTGATGCTATATAGACAAAGAGATGACTTCTTAAGTCTTTATGATGATCCTATAAGAATTTCTAAAATAATATCAATGATTATTAAGCTCTTTTATAGTGGGACTGCTATTAAGTCCCTTTCTGATATTCAAAACTACAATGAAAACTCTGCCAGTCTCCCGAATGTCATCAGTTATTTTGCCCTTAGGTAGTAACCAAACTCTCTCCTGCTCAGAGCACATTCCAAGGTTGGTTGTAAAACAATTATTCAAAGGTCACTAAAAGGGAATGCATGATTTATTATAGGTGCTAGGACAGAAGAGAAAATATTGCCTGTATTTATCTATACAAATCTTCACTAATTTTTTAGTTATAGTTTTAAACCTTCGGTGAACCTGTGGAGCTAGACAGGTGACGGATGTTTAGTCAGATAATTACTCCTAATGGATATGCATGTAAACATTATCTGTTGTAAACTTCTATTTCAATTTTATGATTTGAGTTGCCAGGTGGTGGTGGCGGCACATGCCTTTAATCCCAGCACTTGGGAGGCAGAGTCAGGCAGATTTCTGCATTCGAGGCCAGCCTGGTCTACAGAGTTAGTTCCAGGACAGCTAGGGCTATACAGAGAAACCCTGTCTCAAAAAACCAAAATAAATAAATAAATAAATAAATAAATAATCTATGATTTGAATTTTGGTGCAAACTTGTGATGAACTTTGTAACATGTGATCATGTACTTGGAATGAGGTATAAGTACTGAAGACAAAGACAGAACTTCATTCGTTAGGAGCCGTCTGCTCTCCCCCTTCTTTTTTCCTTGCTTAGAATTTCCCCACTTAGAATGTTTCCTCTGTTAGAAGTCTTTCTCTTTCCCCACTAGGGCCTTTCCACCTTTTCTCTTAGATAGCTTTCATAGGAAGCTTTTTACATTTAGCAATAACCTATAATAACTTTTCTAAGTGTCTTTTCTTCTTGAGACCTTAAACTAACAGACCTAAGTTAGAGCCTGGCAGTGCCTGCAGAGAGAGTACTAAGGTTATTTGCCTAATCCTCTGATGTCCTTGGGCTGAGATGCTAAGTATCCCCAGAAACTGCAGTTTCTGGCCTCAGAGGATCAAACAGATAGCAGGTCAGCTACAGAGGCCTAGTAAGTAAACTTTAGTAACATAGAGAAGTAAACCTTATTATACAGCAACCTTAAGTATTTCTTTCGTAAGACCAAAGTCTTACCCCAAATCTCGTAATACCAAGTCTTAGCCCCACCAATGCTTTTCCAATTCCCACCCCCCTTGGCTGCCTCAAGAAGAATAGACAAAGAGGAGAAGGAAGAAGATCACCTTCTCCTCCCACCAAACCTGGGCTGGCTCTCAGCATTTTACAGCATACAAAAGCTGGAAAAGTACATGTATTGTGATGACGTCAAAACCAGGATAAAGACTAACAGATACCAATGCAGACAGTTGATGTTTGGTCCTGTTTACACCAGCAAAGAAGTAGTTCATCTCTTATCCTTTCTCCTATATTTGTTCCCTGATAAGGCATTTTCTGATTCTCATGGAAAAGGGGCATCTTAGAAGATCCAGTTCAGCTCTGTGTGTGTGTGTGTGTGTGTGTGTGTT
>NW_021605095.1:110720-128330 GCF_004785775.1 Grammomys surdaster | reverse complement strand
TGTGTGTGTGTATGTGTGTATTTATATATATATATATATATATATATATATATATATATATATATATATATATTAGGACATATTTTAATAAACTTAGTATTTTAATGAAGATTACCTTTGCTCATTGTGTGGTATTATATCACAAAACACTGTCACATGAAAATCAGCACACAGCTCTGAAGCTCATAGACTGTAAGTAAGGAATATCTTTCTACTCACAGAGACCCCAGGTGAGAAGTTTAGACACTAGGCTGTTCCTTACTGTCCACCCTTGCAAGGTAAATAGGAACACATGGTCAAAGATGAAGTAGAAATGTGGAGGCTACACAACCTCCTTTATACACATACATCCTTCGATGACAGCATGGGCCCTCCTATAAAGTCAGCGAAGTGTGTTTCTCAAAGGGAGAATAGCGGTAACATCTGAATAAAAATGCAAAGCTGAGCCAGGACTACACAGAGAAACCCTGTCTTGAAAAAAACCAAAAAAAAAAGCTGAAGAAAAAGAGCAGATGATCAAACTCTTATGTTCGTTTCATGGAGAAATCTGGAATCCTCATAGGATGCAGATCTACAGCCCAGTGCATGATGACACCAGTACCTGCTGGTAGAAGCCATGATCTCCCTACAGTCATGTCTACACAGGCATCACAGAGTGTCTGATTAGAGCCAAGAATGAGGCCACGTGGTAAACTGTCACCCCAAAAAATGAAGTGCAAAATCAACTTCTATGACTCCAGAGCGAAGCCAGGTCAAAGCTTTGGTGTATGCTGGAGGTTGTTTTGGTGACAACCAAAGCTGACTAAGATTCTCTACTCCAGGGTTTGTCCCCAAAGCAAAACTCCTGGTCCATGAAGCTCAACACCTATGTAAATAAGAAACTGTACAAAGAGAAGAAGCCACCATCCCCTTTGCAAGGGCTATGCAGCAGTTCTGAAGGCACCACCACAGCCACACACTTTGACAAAACTCAATGTACAGTAATTGGTGGACTGCTGGGCCAAGTTCCAGAAAACATGCAGTGACAGTTCTCAGACTGAAACATAAGCTGGGCAAGGAAAGACTTGAGGCAAGAAGAGGTGCTGGAGTCACCCACTGCCTCTGGTAGGGACCGTTTCTAATAGTAGAGGCTGCTTCTCAGTTGCTAGCTGTCAGACATCATTTCCTCCTCATCTTCCTTCCTATCAAGTTCAAGTGTCTGAAGATTCATGAAGCAAGACATATTCTCTGCTACTGAACCCAAATTTAAATGCATCATCTTCTTTCAGTTCTTAGTATCTCTGTGACTCAATAAGCCTGTTGAAAAATGTTCCCTTTCCTGAGCTGAGGTCAATGCTGTAGGGCTTCACTGTCTGCCCAACCATGCCATCAGCACGGGTGTACTCTCCAAGTCAGTACTGGAAGACTGCATGTTGCTTTGAGCCAGAGGGATGGTCCATGGGAAAGTCTGTGATGTGTCGATGTCTACCCAGAAGGTCCACACTCTGCTGATGGGTATACAGGACTGGAAGTACCTCATCATTTTTAAAAGAGTAGAGACGCCACCGTTTTGGGGGGATTCTGGCTTCTAGGGGCTCCCTCTTTTAGTAACCACACCCCCAAAGGTATTAGTGTCCTTGAGAAGTGCCCAAGAATGTTCAAAGCTTGGTTTTTCTTTGAGGGGCACCTCTTCTGTTCCCAGCAGGGCGAAGGAACACCTACTGAGCCTCACCTCCAGCACTTTCATTCTGCTGGCTGTGCTCCCTGTGTCTGCCATTATGAAAGTCCCTCTCTTCTTCCTGGGCCTGCAGGTCTGCCTGTCTCAATACAGTCCCTGCCCACTGACAGACCTCTCCTTAGAGCTCTTTCTTTGGCGGCAATGACCCCAGTGCTGGTCTGACTCACTATTCTGAGCTCTCCTGTGATTCTGTTCTGATGGCTCCTGGTGGTGTTGAACCTCTCGTCCTGTCCATGAAAGGTCCTCATGTTCCTGTTTCATTTTGACCGTGGTGTAGTGAGGACTCTGGCTTCTCTTAGTCCCAGGGGACTTGCTTCTTCTCCAGGAGGGCTTACTTTTCTTTTTGGCTGGGGACTGGCTTGCTCCCTGGACTCCACTCCTGGGGTGACAGGCATTGCCATGCTTGTGGCAGGCAAGGATGGGCTAGCAGCGGGAGTGTCAGGCCCGTGGGTGGTCAAAGGATTCGGGATTTAGATGCTCCTGATTCACTACCTTGGTCCCCAAATCTTCGCCTGAGCAGTGTCTCATCAGGCCACTTCGCACCTGATTGCTCACTTATCCCCTCCTCCTCCTCTGCCTTCATCCTGAGGCCATACCGAGATTCACTTGAATGGTCCATTGACCTTTTTTTTTTTTATTCAAGCTTTATTACTTTTTTGGGAACTCTAGTTCACAATTAAAATGCTTAGGCCATTTGAAAGTACTAATGAGAACTCCAGCCACAGGAGGCCTGCAGGCCTAGAGCTGAATCTCCACTTCTTCAACAAAGAGAGTCAGTCTGTTCCTGAAACAAATATCAACTTCCATCTGAGATATTTAGCTCCTCCTAGACACCAGTACATTCACTGCTGATGATCTTCAGCTTACAATGAAAGCCATATTGCAATGCATCTTATTTCTTGTCAGAAAAACAACACAAAGGTAGCTGATCTAGTCCAGCATTCTCAGCCATCCAGGGACCCAATTCCAAATCAAGAGGACAGAGTACTCTATAGTTGCATGTTCCCAGTCATGATCTATATACTCAATACCTTGATGCACTCTGGGCTTCAGTCCATACCAGCATCATACATGTCTTCTGAATATACATATACTCCACAAGTCACACAGTGTAACGTACTTTACCTCATCCCCAGACTGAAACATTACCTGACACTTTAAAGGGACTCTTAGTAGGTTTACTCTTTCTAAGTATGTATATGAACAGGAGCAGGGTAGCAAGGAGGGAACATAGTGGGCTCACTATAGATCAGAGGTAAGCACATAAAGGATCACCAATTTTCTGAAAGACACTAGAGACAACAGGTGCAGATGATTGCCCATTTTTACCTCTCCTTTTAACTTGTGAAAATTAGAAATGCCAGTTCTATATCTGGCTGTGACACCTGTAGAACTATCAAACCTAACAAGAGACTGACAAAAGGCTGTAAAGTATAAAGGCCTCATTTTCTTAAAGATTTATTTATTTTTATTGATATGAGTAAACTGCAGCTGTCTTCAGACACACACTAGAAGAGTGTATTGGATCCCATTACAGATGGTTGTGAGCCACCATGTGGTTGCCGGGTATTGAACACAGGACCTCTGGAAGAGCAGTCAGTGCTCTTAACTACTGGGCCATCTCTCCAGCCCTTAAAAGGTTCATTCGCATGGTACAGATATATAAAAACACACTGATAAATTTCTCAGTCTGACATGATTCTTCCAAACCTCTGTCTCAGTTGCTTTATTGTTGCCCCTCCTGTTACACAGTGTGATAAAGACATCAAGATTCCAGAAGGAGGGTGTCAGAAGTCTCTAGGGACAGGAATCTCCCTTCATTGAAGACATTTTTCCAAGAACTGCTTCAGACATCTGAAATATCTCATCTGTCCTGAGCTGGTGATGGCTACAGTTCTGGGCAAGTAGTCCTCTTGGATGAGTAGTATCATCTTCCAGGATTGGACCTGGTACTGCTTCATGAGTGCATTCCCACACACCTCCAAGACGTCAAACAGAAGAGCAGCTGTCACATCTGAGATACATCTGATGTTTAAGAAATGTGCCAACCAGAGCCACCCATCATTTAAGCCATGAGCATGAGTTCCCGAAGGTTTCCACATGACCACTGGAGCTGGATGATGGCAACATACAGACAGATCATCCCAGACATTCGTTTTAGAAAGTTGTCCTGTTGCCCAACCTTGGAATCTGTCACTTGGTAGTGAAAGGCCCTCGGATAGGGGAGGTCCCCACTCAAGCCACGGGAGATTAGTCCACCCAGAATCATGCAAGAGACTGAACTTGCTGCAAACTGCAAAAGGCTTTATTTCTGGATTTCGGGATATCAGCCGGCTGGGGCCGAGGCTCACCAGAGGAGCGTAGACCCCGAGGCTTGGGTGCAAGTGGTATTTAAAGGAGAAAACCACAAACCAGGGGGGTGAAGGGGGAAACCAAGAGAGAACAGTGGAGAAATTCCAACCTACATCATAAAAATATTAGAGAATTCTTATCTCATTTTTAGCTGGTCATAGAGCAGGGTGGGGAGTGGGAAATATCCTGTACACATTCTATTCAGGAATGTGACCTTATCCTGACCATTGTAAGCAGCCATTTCCCAGTGTAACTCAGCCAACCTGTATCTTTAGTTATGCTATCTTTTGTGGTAAACCAGTTCCTGGATCGATCTAGCTAACCTGCCTTCTGGCTAGTTTCTTCTTTTTGTGGCCAGCTAGTTCCTGAAGCCTGTGAGCTTGTGAACTTGCTAACCTTAATTCAGGTGGGGGGTCTCAAACTTCTCTATGAATTTTTACATCCTTTCAGTAGCCAACCATCCTTTCATAATCCTCCAAAGCCATCCCTTCCTTGAAAGCTGGGTAGAAGGGAACAGAGTAAGGACACTTCGTGTGGAAATGAGCAAGAATGAGGTCTCCCACTTTGGGGTAGAGCATCAGATACCAGATGTCACCACTGCAATGGAGAATGCTGCTTCATGGTGAAAGCCCTCTTTCTTCTCACCTTGTTTCACAAATTTCTCTGCCATTTTGTACTGGACAAAGTCCAGCCCATGAGGTTGAAGAGTGATAGATAGGGAATGCCCACCAGATTGGACAGGTTGTCCAGAGAGCAGGCTATGGATCTTGTCAAAGACCTCCTTCAGCTTGGAACCTGCGATAGTGGAGATCTGGCTCACTGGGGCATTGGCTGCCTTCTGCAAGTCTATCTTTATTGTTTTGGTCTGACCGTCCCTGCTGCTGGTCAGATTCTCAAAGGCCAACACACATTTGACAGCAGCATCCTGAAGTTGCTGGTACCACTGCATCATACTATCTTGTCCCTTCTTTATCTGCAGGTCTTCATTCTGTATCCCTGCTGCGCTTGGACTGGGTTCAGAGGTCTGGGCGGGAGCTGCAGGCTCCTGCTGCATCTGTGACTCCTGGTGCTTGAACCAGGCCTCCTCATCCTTCTTCACTTCAGACGCTCTGGTGATCTCCTGCTCCAAATTTGAGAGGAGGGCCTGCATTTCCTACAGGGCCCGCTCAGCCTCAGCTTGGTTGTCTACTGTAGGATAGCCACTCTCCAAGGTGATGTGAATGATTCCGGAGATGAGACTAAGCAATTGGTTGCCCCGGGTGTAGAAGGCAGCCAAGTCCACATTCAGCAGGCCTTTGTGCTGACTTCTCTTGCAGGGTGAGCAGAAGGACCTATCCTTCCTCCTTCTGAAGCTGCCCCTGCTCTGCCTGCTCCACAGGCTGCTGCTGCTGCTCTGCCTTTGTTTTAGATTGAGAACCTTGGCTCTGTGGTGTTGCTCAACTTTCAGCTTCTCCTGCTGGCCCAGGGCTCCTCTGGAGAAGAGGTTCTCCATCACTTCCTCTAGGTCCTGGACTCCTCGTGTATCTTCAGCCCCTTCACCTTGTCAAACCTCTTTAGCTGTTTGGATGCCATCGCTGAGGGGGCTTGCACCTCCCTCTCTTGCTCCTCCTGCCACTGCCTCAGGCCCTATATTCCTTTCATTCTGTGTGCCAATTCGGACATTCCCATGCAGTCTTCCACTTTGACTCCAGGAGAGGACTAAAGTGCAAAAAGTTCTGTGAACGGGGACACATGTGTGCTCTGGGTTCTGTTGGGTATTGAGGGTGAGGGGATTGTGGGGTTCTTCTATCAGGAGACTTAGTAGTGTGGATTGGTACAGGCCTGAAGCAGTTCCAGAGGATGGTGAATTATCCAAGTCAGGAGTATTCTCTTGGGTGTGGCGTGACTTGTTGGGTAGGATGTAATCTACCTCCCATGCAGAGTGAGAAGATAGTTTGGGAAGAGACCTGTATTCTTCCAAAACATTCTCCTAGCACAGCATCCACTTGCAGAGCGCCCTCAGGATTTCCCAGCAGTGACCTCAGGATTTCCCATTGGACCACACTGACCTTTTAACAAATAAAATTTTAAATAAGTTTTTCTCTAAAATGTACTTTGGAAAGAATTTTTTATCGAAAATTCTGCACGCAACATTCAATTGTATAGTTTAATAAAAATTTCATCATTATGAGGAATGTTGCTTTTTAGTCTAAAAAAAGCAGTCTATGGTTTCATAAAACACTTAATAGACACAGATACCACCTTAATAGATTTTTAAAAAGTTTAGAGTACCTTGGAGTACCCAAGATAATAAGGTCATTTATGTTTATCAGGATTTTAGTATATCACTAGAACACTGACAAATAAGCACCACTGCACTTTGAATGGACATGCTTAAAACATGTAATAAAAACAATTTCAGGGCTAGAGAGATGGCTCAGCGCTTGAAAGCACTGACTATTTTGCAGAGGTCCTGAGTTCAATTCCTGACAACCACATGATAGTTCACAAGCATTTGTAATGGGTTCCGATATCCTCTTTTGGTTGATGTGTCTGAAGACAGCTAGGCTATGGTTATAGAAATAAATAACTCTTAAAAATGTTTTTTCAGCTCACAAAATGAATGAAAAATTGAAGAAGCCACAGGTTTTGTTACTTAGATCTACTTTTGGACACAAAATAACACATGAAAGCAGTTGACATAGACAAATATGACAATTACATGAAGTCCTGGTGCATCCAGTGAAAACATAACAGCAAAGACCAACCAGAAAGTTCATCTCCACCTCTTTAAGATGTGAGAATGGCTTAGTAATAAACCAACCAGAAAGAATAGGACAAAACAAATTAACAACAACAACAAAAATCTCCAGAAACACTATTGAGTTCATGTTGTGGTGGACATCTACTTCTGGATATGGGCCTTTCCCTTAAGAGTGGTTTTGTGCATAGTGAGACTCCCTTGGAGAAAATTAACTTTTCTTTTTCGAGCAGTTACTGGAGATATTGTCTGGAACCAAACTAGGTCCTATGCAAGAGCAGCCAGTGTTCTGAACGACTGAACTATTTCCTCAGCCCGTATTTGCTTGTTTTTATAAATGACATTTGAAAACATACAAGTGAAAGCCAACTGAAAGCTTTGTGTTCCACAAGCCCAGCTGCTTCGAGACTTCACTTATTGCTCTTGCTAAGATAAGCACAGGATACACGCTGCACCCCTGGCGTTTTTCTTGTGTGCATCCATTTCAAATTCTACCTTTCCCCTCATAGTCCTACTAATATATAGCATAGTGCCTGAAGAAGACTCAAATGTTTACTACCTCTAACACTTAGTCACCACAACTCACTTTTGTTTTTCTGTACCAAGGCTAGTTCCACACTAGTATACATTATCTGTTGGTTCTAGTTTCATTTATGTGGCTGTTGTTAAAATACACCAGCAAAACACAATGTACAGGAGGAGGGGCTTATCTGGCTTACAATTCCAGGTTAAACCCACCAAGGGCTGTCAAGGCAGCTAGTGAAATCTCACACACAATCAAAAGCAAGAGAGACAGCAGAACCTAAGATCCCTCTCCTCAGTATATGGACATGGCAGCATGAGAAAGTGTAACACAGTATGGTTTTCCTCTACAGTAATGGCAATAAGAAAAGTTAATGTTCATGGTGTGCCTACGTGTTCTGTCAAGCATTTCCTAGTGTGTCCTTTCCCTCTCCTCCTCCCCCTGTGCCCTCCCTCCTTCTCTCTTCTTTTCTTTCCTTCTTTCTCTTTCCATCTCCTCTTCCCCCTTTCTCTCCCTCTCTGTTTTCTTTCTCATTTCTAGAAGATCTAAACTGATTCAGTACATTTCCCAAGACTGTTCCCCTTGCCAGCTAGAGGTCACTGGGATTCATGGGTTCTGGCCCCTCCCTTCCCAAGACCACTCCTGTGTGAACTCATTCTCTTACTTTGTTAGCAACAAGGCCATATTCAAACCATAGGTGGGAGGAGCCTCAAGTAGTGTTCTGTTTCCTGCTTTGCAGATGGGTAACTTTGTCTCCTGGGAATCTTGCTGAGCCCTGAAGACTGTTCTGTAAGACATCTGTTGATTTGGGCAGTCCTCTTACCCCTTTTTAAGATGGAAAGGATCCAAGCTGCTGTGAACCAGGGAGGAGCTTGATACAATATGCAGGAGTGACTTGTTCCCCTGGAGTGAATGCCAGAGACTTTTGTCCCTGTACTAAGTGAATGCCAGCTGTTTTGAAACTAAAGTGGAACCCTAGAAGGTAGAGAAGGACAGAGAAGATGAAGGGAGGTTTTGTTTAAACCATCTTGAGATGGCTCCTGGGGTTGAGAAGTATGTCAAAGCTGCTGTAGTGGGTGGATTTCCAAAGCAGTTGGCTGCCTGCTAGTAGGGTGAGATTCCTTGTTGGCTATTCCACTAACTAGGGCCTGTATCCAAAGAGGTTCCCACCTCCAATAACACCACAGGCTGCTAAGCAAGCCTTTAGCATAGGGGCCAATGAGGGATATGAAAAAGCTAAACCATAAGACTGGAAGTGTTTTCTAGAATGTTTACTGTCTTGTGTTAACATGGATGTTTGGTGCTATTTTGCCTAATCTCCAGTTATTATGTTTTCTCAGGCTCTGATAATGGCAATCATTAGGGCCTTTCAGAAATTTAGCCTCTGATTGTAGAAAGATTACTTGATGTTTATGTATTCAGCCATAATTGAAAAGCTATTAGCATGGAGTTCCATGATACTCCTGATTGGGTGATACTGATTTTAAATGTGTTCTATCCAGTGGTGGTGGCGGCCATGGCAGTGGAGGCAAGGTCAACCACCTTTAATCCCATCACATAGAAGGCAGAGGCTGGTAGAGCTGAGTTTGAAGCCAGCCTGGTCTACGGAGTGAATTCCATGCCAGTCACGGCCACAGACAAACCTTGTCTTGAAAAGAACAAGCATCGCTGGGCAGTGGTGGCTCACGCCTTTAATCCCAGCACTTGGGAGGCAGAGGCAGGCAGATTTCTGCGTTTGAGGCCAGCCTGGTGTACAGAGTGAGTTCCAGGACAGTCCGGGCTATACAGAAAAACCCTGTCTCGAAAAACCAAAACAAAAAAAAAAGAGAGAGAGAGAGAAGAACAAGCAAACCAAAATTATATCATTAATTTCTCCCTTCCCCTTCCTCCTTCAAACCCATTTCATATGTCCCATTGCTATTATCCTTTGCCTTGGTGTTATAGATCCACGTTCACAACTGGGTTAGCCATCCAGCAGCCAGTGATGAACTGGGTTTACCTGAAAAGGGGGCTGGAAATAAAAATGAGACAGGGTCCAAGAGAAACATGAAGCCAAAACAAGATTCTGATCAAGGCTCAAAGTTTAATACTCAACACTGAGTTTATGTAGGGGAAGCCCAAGGAACTCATCCTTTGCTTCAGCTGGATAATGTTGCCAAGCAGACTAAGTGGGCAGTCTATTCTTGGAGGAAGATGCAAGTGGAAATAATGCTGCTGACTTCACTTAGGTGTTAAGGTCCTGTGTGCCAAGCACTGGAAGTCTGTTCAGCCTGCTAAAGGCTGGGAAGAGCACATTAAACCATCATTACGTTTATCCCAGAGCTGCCTGCATAGTACCACATGCCATCATGAGATCCAGCCAGTACAAAGGAATCTTCTAGCACAGATACAATGTCACCTAGCCTGGGGTGGACTCCACTTGCTTAGCAGGGATGATCTTAAATCAATGCAGATCTTGCCTGCTTCCCAATTGCTAGAATTATAGACGTGTGCCATTATACCCAACTATCATCTCAGTTTGAACACAAACTTTTAAGGCCTTGGCTTGTGAAAATGGTCCCAGGTGAGCACCAGACATATGGGACTGGATCATTGTCTGGACCACCAGCTTTTCCTACATCCTATGTTAAGAAGAATACCTTTCAAGTATCAGAGTAATATCAACTGTTTGTGCTTTGCAGCAGTATGAATTCATAAGAAAGACTAATGAGGGCCAAAAACATCTTCACTAAACAATCATCAGTGTCTTCTACTAGAGTGTTGGAGGGAGGAGACAGAGTGCCTCCAAGCACACTAGAATCTCTTCTGTGCCTCATACTAGGCCAAATGATAAACACTCTGCCTCTCCCAGGAGGAAGGTAGCAAACTGTTTACCCTGAAGCTTGGAGCTATGTTGGTGAAGGTTTTCCCTTTCCTTTTGTTCTTGTGTGAGGATCCTGGGGAATGCACTTGTTGAAAAAGGAGTAGTGAAGAGCACTTGCTGCTCTTCCAGAGGATCTGAGTTGGATTCCCAGTATCCACATGGGATGGCTCACAACTATTTCTAACTCCAGTTCCATGTTATCTAACTCCCCCTTCTGGTCTCCATGGTGACATCTATACACATGGCATATGTTAGGAGCCGCGTTTGCCATTGCAACATGGCGCCGGTTTCCTGCTTCCTGGTTCTTCTTGAGAGCCTTGCTTGAATGTGCGCCTGCGCAAGGCGCGAAAACCAGTATGCTAATTTGGCGATATCATAAGAGCCAATGAGTGTGTGGCACGTCTCTTAGGGCTCTATATAAGCCACAGGTTTTTGGGGCTTGAGGTCCCTCGCCTCACTGCCATCCAAAAGAGCTGTACAATAAATTGCTGTCAGAAGAATCCTGAGTGTGGCGTTCTCCTTATCGGCAAGGCTGCGCGCCGCAACTGGTACCTGAAACCCAGGAACGAAGCCGAACATCTCGGTGTTTTATTCAGTTTTGAGGGATCCTGTTGGCTCAACAGAGGGTTCAGAACTGACGGCGCGAGAAGTCTAGACGCTTTTTTGCAAGGTATGGTGGATCCTGTCTATTTTGCTATTGCTATCCTTGTTTGGGCTGTGGTAGTTCTTGTGCTCTGCTTCTGTTTTAACTACCATACCCAAGACAAGGTAAGAGAGGGACAAAGAGCTTTAGCAGAACGCCAGGATAGCCTATCAGAAGCAGAAAAGGATAAGAGCGCTAAAAATAAAATAAAGAAAAAGGAAAAGAAAAAAGAGGAAATTAAGAAAGAAGTAGCTACAAAAAAGGAACATAAAAAACAGGAAGAGCCTAAGAGAAAACTATATCCTGTGTTAACTGAGTTTCAGAATTTAAGAATTAATGACTTCGCCTCTGAGGAGACGTCCTCGGGGGATGAAGAAGATACAGAGGATACTGACACCTCATCCTCTGATAGTGTGTTAGATCTTGAGGAACAGGCAGAGTTAGATAAAGAAGCAGCCCATTATGAGTCTGAAAGATACGGGCTGGATTCGCCTTATGCACCGGGGTATGCCCCATCTGCCCCACCATTGGAGGAAGTAGTTAGAGTTAAAAAGAAAAAAACAAAAGAGAGACAGGAAAGACTGTCGTCCAATTCTCTTATTACAGCTAAGGAAAGAGAAAAGATAAGAGTAGCCTTTCCCGTATGGGAAGATGCTAACCAAACCAGACAACATTCACAGCTAGATTTAAAACAATTAAAAACGCTAGCCGAATCGGTACAGACTTATGGAATCAATGCCTCTTTTACTCAGGCATTAATAGAAAGACTTATGATCAGTGCCATGACACCAGATGATTGGTATAATACTGTTAAGGCTTGCCTGACTATGGGACAATATCTAGATTGGAAATCCATTTTTCAAGAATTCTGTGCTTCACAGGCAAGACAAAATTTAGCTCAGGGGCATCCACAATGGAACTTTGACATGCTTACAGGGCAGGGACAATGGGCTATCAATCAAACGGCCTACCCTGTAGAAGTATATGAGCAAATTAATAGGGCAGCTGTAAAAGCATGGAAAAGTCTCCCTAACAAAGGACAGGTTTCAGGAAACTTGACAAGAATTATTCAAGGAAACAATGAGCCGTTCTCAGACTTTGTGGCAAGGATGATGGAGGCGGTAGGAAGGATTTTTGGAGATCCTGAGACGGCCATGCCTCTCATAGAACAACTAATTTTTGAACAATGTACTAGAGAATGCAGAAATGCTATTACACCTTGGAAAGGGAAAGGATTAAATGCATGGATGAAGGCTTGTAGAGAAATAGGAGGACCTCTATCTAATGCCGGATTGGCAGCTGCTGTTTTAGTGGCTCAGAGGGCCTCTAATGTTAAATGTTTCAGGTGTGGAAAACTGGGACACATACAAAGACAATGTAGAGCACCTGGCACTACTAGTAACAATCGTCCAAAGGTGCCTGGAATGTGTCCTAGGTGTAATAAAGGAAAATATTGGGCAAATGAGTGTAGGTCAGTTAAAGACGACAGAGGACGTACAATTTCTCCTCTGCCAAAAAATGGGCAACGGGGCCCACGTCTCCAGGGCCCGCAAATATATGGGGCAATAGAAAACCTGCAGAACAACCCTCAGCAACATCAAAGGATAAGACAATCAGGAGAGCCACGTCAGGCTCAGCAGGACTGGACCTCTGTGCCACCGCCAGAGCAGTACTAACACCTACCATGGGGTGTCAGCCTATACCTTCTGATTTTTCAGGACCCTTACCTGAGAATACAGTAGGACTAGTGCTAGGAAGATCGTGTACGACTCTAAGAAGATTAATTGTTCACCCCGGAGTCATAGATCAAGATTATGAGAGACAAATAAAAATCATGTGCTCATCACCAAGGGGGATTAGCTCTATAGCTCCTGGTGATAGAATTGCACAGCTATTAGTCCTCCCTAGTTTACATTCATTCTTTCCTAGTAAAGGTTTAACTAGGGGCATGAAGGGATTTGGCTCCTCTGGAGGACAGAATGTATTTATTTCATTAGATTTGGAAAAACGCCCCACCTTAGAGTTGAAAATTCAAGGAAAGCTTTTTACAGGCCTCCTAGACACAGGAGCAGATACTACCATTATCTCTACCAATTGGTGGCCAAAGAACTGGCCTGTTAATAGCTCTTCACAAACCTTACAAGGTCTTGGATATGAGTCTGCTCCTGATGTTAGTGCAAGAGTATTGCATTGGGAAGATTTTGAAGGCAGACGAGGGACAGTTGTTCCTTATGTCTTGCCACTTCCAGTTAATTTATGGGGAAGAGATATTCTTAAACAATTGGAATTTAGGCTCACCAATGATTATTCTACACAGAGTCAAAAAATGATGAAAGAAATGGGGTGTGTCCCTGGAAAAGGACTGGGGAAGGCCTTACAAGGCAGGACCAACCCTGTTTCTATTACAGAAAAACAAGACAGGAAAGGGCTGAATTTTTCCTAGGGGCCATTGAGGGTGTATTGCCTATACCTTGGTTGTCAGAGGAACCTGTATGGGTTCCTCAATGGCCGTTAACCTCTGAAAAACTAGCAGCTGCAAAAGCTCTAGTTAAAGAGCAACTAAAACTAGGACATCTGGAGAGTTCTCAGTCACCATGGAATACGCCTATATTTGTGATTAAGAAAAAACCAGGTAAATGGAGGTTATTACATGATCTTAGAGCTATTAATAATCAGATGCAATTATTAGGATCAATTCAAAAGGGCCTGCCACTGCTGACAGCCTTGCCTAGACATTGGGAGATTATAATAGTAGATATTAAAGATTGTTTTTTCTCTATACCTTTACATCCCAAGGATAAAATTAGGTTTGTTTTCACTCTCCCAAGTATTAATCATGAGGAACCAGACCATCGATATCAATGGAGGGTCCTGCCACAAGGCATGGCCAGTAGTCCCACTATGTGTCAAATATATGTCTCTTCTGCTATTGAACCAGTTAGAAAACAGTTTCCTAAGGTTAGAATTTGTCATTTTATGGATGATATACTCTTGTGTACCAATAACAAAGAAGTTTCACACCAAGCGTTCTCTCTGTTAGTTTCTACCTTAAAACAGAAAGGACTATCTATAGCGCCTGAAAAGGTTCAGGAAGGAGAGATAGGAAAATTCTTGGGAGCGATAGTTACTCCTGAGTATATTAAACCACAGAAGGTTACTATTAGAAGAGATAAATTAAAAATATTAAATGATTTTCAAAAGTTACTTGGAGATATCAATTGGATTCGTCCCTATTTGAAATTAACTACAACTGAACTTCAACCCTTATTTAAAATACTTGAGGGAGATTCTAACATTACTTCATTGAGAACTTTGACCCCTGAATCGTCTAAAATATTGGATAAAATAGAGATTGCCATACAACATGCTCAACTAGATAGACTTAACCCTGAATTATCTTTCCAGTTATGTATTCTTCCCTCTCCTCAACAACCAACTGCAGTACTGTGGCAAGAGGGACCCTTGCTACGGATTCACCTACATAGCTCCCCCAGGAATACTTTAGGCTATTATCCTACCTTAGTTGCAGAATTGGCTTTAAAGGGACTTCATTTATCTGTGATGCATTTTAGACAATATCCTAATACAATTGTATGTCCTTATACTATGTATCAAATTCAAGTTTTATGTGCATCTCAAGATGCTTGGGCAATTTTAAAATGCTCATTCCCTGGAAATATTGATAATCATTATCCTAAACATCCCTTGTTACAATTTATGTTACACATTGCAATGCCTTTGGAAAACAAAAATTTATTCATGTATCTGTGGATACATGCTCTGGCATCATCCACACCACCCCCCTTGCGGGAGAAAAAGTGTCACATGTTATTATTTACAAAAACAAAAGGGAGGAATAGGCCCCAACATGGGACCTAAGACATCTATCTCCCTAGCCCTATTTACCTTAAATTTTTAAAATCTGGATTCTGATGGGCAATCTGCTGCTGACAGACATGTGGCTCCAAGTCCTCAAAAAGAATATGTTAAATGGAAAGATGTCTTAACTAACCAATGGAAGGGCCCGGATCCAGTTTTGGTGAGATCCAGGGGAGCTGTTTGTGTTTTTCCACAGGATCAAGAAAATCCAATCTGGATACCAAGCAGACTGACCAGAACTGTGAAAGAGGACTCACCAACCCCTGAAGACAAATTTAGCGGAGGCTGCTACCAGTTTATCAGCCTTTGCAACTCTAGGAAATTGGTCACAGCAGGCTGAGGAGCTACAAGAATAACTCCTGCTCAAGATTGCTGTTTTGAATGGGACCAGAATAAACCCAATTGATGTTAGAGACTTCACTTCCTGGCTCACGTCCACCTTCTCCTTTTTTAAGGAGTGGATGGGGGTGGGAATGTTTGGCTGTATGATCTTTGGGGGAGTGTTGATCACACTCTGGTTGCTCTGCAAATTTAAAAAAACAACATCATAGAGATAAAGTACTTATCACTCAAGCACTGCTTGCCTCAGAGCAGGGAACATCCCCTCAAGCTTGGTTAAATATGCTTAAACAATGAGACACTATCATTCAATGGGATACCCTGAGGGCTCATGTTCCCATTGCACCAGGAATCCTGAGTGGTAGTCCTCCACACTTCCCAGGGCTCGGGTTCCCATTGCATGGGACATAAGTGTGGAGGGTCTCAATACTGTTTAACTGCCTTGAACGCCTTACTGGTAGAACAGTGGGCTTGATCGGCGAAATAACAGTTGGAAAATTGTTGTAGCAATTTAATAAAAAAGGAGGAAATGTTAGGAGCCGCGTTCGCCATTGCAACATGGCGCCGGTTTCCTGCTTCCTGGTTCTTCTTGAGAGCCTTGCTTGAATGTGCGCCTGCGCAAGGCGCGAAAACCAGTATGCTAATTTGGCGATATCATAAGAGCCAATGAGTGTGTGGCACGTCTTCTAGGGCTCTATATAAGCCACAGGTTTTTGGGGCTTGAGGTCCCTCGCCTCACTGCCATCCAAAAGAGCTGTACAATAAATTGCTGTCAGAAGAATCCTGAGTGTGGCGTTCTCCTTATCGGCAAGGCTGCGCGCCGCAGGCATATATTTGTACAGGCACATAAACATGAACAAAGCATGAGCTGCTGTGGTAGTGGTGTGAGGTTCATTGACCTCAGAAACCCCAGATACACCTACCTTTGGGGACTTTTCTAACAATTACTTCATTAGAAACAGGAAAAAATGAAACACAAGTATGTCATTGGTGTTTTCTTTGACTAACACCATTAGTGGTTTGCTTCTTGGACTTTGGACTGCATCAAATGTACTTGCAGAAAGCTCTGATGGTACTTGCTCAAATTTCCAGTATAGTAGCACTGTGACTTAGCCTTGGGTACCCAGGAGGGTCTGTAGTAAGGGCTACTGACATGTATTGTTGAGATCTGATGATGGCAAATGACAAAGTTGGTAGTTTGATGTGAGTGGGTCCATGGTAATGTGATGCTCATGATTGACATTTTCATGTTTAGGACAAAGAGACTGCCTTTCAGAGAGGCATGGGTTGGGTTCAGTTTTCTTCCGAGGAAGAACATCATATTATTGAAGGAATAAAAGTGAGTATTTCTTTCTGATGTGTGTTCCATGTCCCTTTTAAGAGTAGTTGGTGTCCTATAAGGTCTGGAAAGGGAAGTCTCTGAGGACTCCTCTTTAGTTTTGGTGCTAGGAACTGAATGCAGAATGCACACATATGCTAAGTACATGCTCTTCTGAGTTACATGCACACATGGAAACCCCTTTCATGGCTTATCAGTATGTATATAACAGAACAGTGGAAACAGTGCAGGCAAAGGGGCACCTTCTCATTTCCACTGACTTTAGATGTGTCATTTGAGCCGGGCAGTGGTGGTGCAGCCTTCTAATCCCAGCTCTTGGGAGTCAGAGGCAGGCAGGCGGATTTCTGAGTTTGAGGCCAGCCTGGTCCAGAAACCATGTCTCAGAAACCAAAAACAAAACAAAAACAAGATGTGTCAGTTGATGAATACAGCCACTTGAGTCACTGGGTTTGAGTCTCTAATCTTAAAAATAGGTAAATTCTGCTAATAATGTTTCTTAAAGAAAATTACCTTCTCAAACAGTGGTACCTATCCCCCTCCCCATATTTAAAGCTCAAAACCAAAGGTTTTGCACAGGGCTCCAACAGCTGATAAAGAGAAAGATTTCTGAGATGGTCATGGACTGTTTATGTTTTTATTTGAAACAAGCTGCACTAAGCAAGACCTTAGTTTCCCCTGTGTACAGTAGAAGAGCAAAAGGGCAAATGCATCTGCTAGCATAGTTGCAGTGTGTGAACATTATCCTACTGACCATCTGGGGTGATGTTATTCAGAAAGTTTATTCAGAAAATTCCTACAGAAAATTTTACCCCTGGATTTACTAGTAAGTGCCACACACAAGGAAGTAGTCTCATTTTTGTGTGGGGCAGTGTTTTGTGAAGTGCTGCAAGATTGGAGAAGCACTAACATTCTTTAAGATAAACTAGATATTGTAGAATATACAATGCCCCTCTCTCCTGGAATAAAACGGGGTGCTGGGATATCACCCAGATTTGGTTTGTTTCTGATTGTTTGTATTTTTGTTTGTTAAGTTTCTTTTTAATTCAATTAATATATTTATTATTATCTTTAATCTTATTTTTTTACACTCCAGTTTTTATCCCCTTCTAGGTCATCACTCTGACAGCTCTACATCCCATTCCTCCTCCTCCCTGTCTCCAATGGGATGTCCCCTCCCTACTCCCTGAGGTCTCAAGTCTCTGGGTTGTTTGTTTG